>NC_133622.1:205726680-205889180 GCF_048593235.1 Sminthopsis crassicaudata
AATGTTAACATATAATATTTAGGATCAACACAGGATCAATTGTGAGGAGAGCACACACAATGAAACATTTGCGTGTCAGCAAGAGAGAAAAGGGATGGCGGAAACAAGCAAATGCTATGAGTTCCCAACTTCATTCCCTCACACACTTCAGTGACATCAGTGGCTTCACAGGGGGAACCCCCCATGTTGAGGAGGACCAGAATACCATTAAGCAGTGAAAGAAGGTGCCTAAGAAGGGTAGGAAGAAAATTGGTTTTCAGAAGTGATTTTTCTCTGTATGTTTTTGTATACAGATGTCACCCAGGGCTTCTGCTGTTTATATTCAGAAGCTGTTTGCTTCAAATACATTTGTGGAACCATCCTTATGTACATAATATATATATGCATATATATATATATGTTATATTATATTATATTATCAGTTTTCTTTTCAAGAGTGAATGTTTTATCTTCCCTCCCAGACACGGATGTCTTAGCTTTCCTAGTATTTCCCTCAGGGCCAGACCTCACACAGTAGATTTTTCAATCAGCAAACCTTTAGTACGTGACCGCCATGTACTTTGCCAAGTGCTGGGAACAGAAGGACAGAATTGAAACATTCAGTGTACCTAAGGATTTGACATTGTATCTCAAGAGATAGCAACAGACACATCCTAGGGAGCTCAATGGATGGAGTGCAGGGCTTGGAGTCAGGAAGACCCAAATTCAAATGCAGCCTTAAACACTCACTGGATGATCTTAGACAAATCACGTCAGCCTATTTGCCTCAGTTTCCTCATCTGTAAAATGAGCTGGAGAAGGAAATGACCAACTACTTCAGTATCTCTGCCAAGAAAATCCCAACTGAGATCACAAAGAGTCTCACAAAACTGAAACAAAACACATTTCATGTATACGGATGTACACATATGATACATACAAAATAAATGCTAGGAAATCTAAGAGAGGAAGGTATTAGCATCTGGCGAGACCAGGACAGGATGCACATGGAAAGTAGCCCCTGACTCCCATGAGATCTGTTAGCCATCCCTGTCACCCCGTACTTATCTCCTACTTTATATCATTGTCCCATCTCACATGACCAGTTTTCTAACAGCATTGGACACTTGGTATTTTCTTTGTTTTCTAATAAGGTTTTGTCTTGTACCTCACTGCACTTGGTATATTGCCTGGCACATGGTAGGCATTTAATAATTGCTTACTGAAATGAATTTGTGCCATCACCCAGTATTATGTCAGCTTGCTCATCTTCTGGTCTTATTTATTTTCCCTTTCCCAGGTGATGACTCGATTTTGCTCCACAGTCCAGGACACCCAGAATTCTGCTCCGAGGATATAACCAGTGCGGTGCTCTCCCACAAAGCCTCCAGTCGCTGAATCGCAGCCAGATGCCTTGGTGGACAGCCTCACTTGCCTTCTGCCATGAAGAATGTCTTTGTTTTCATAGCAGGATAGTGCAATAGGTGAGAGGAAAGGCGATATCCTCAGCATCTCTAGCCCGAGAGCCAAGTGACCTGAATAATTAATCACCTTTCCTTGGAGGTCTCTTTGGACATCACTGAGGGCAAATATTCTCCTGTTCACGTAAGCCGGGGTGTTGTCATGGAGAGAATGGCAGCGCTACTGATTTCTCCTGTTCCTGGGACCTGCATCGGGCACTCTGTAACACTATGTACAGAGGCCCCACATACTCCCTAGATTGCTATGCAAAGGAATGCAATGTAGTGGGCTCAGATCTTCCCCCTGCTGCTCCAGCCCACAAAGAAGAACATAGGTTTTTGTTTCCTCGTTTCCTCGGGTGAATCGAATATTTTTGGCCCTTAGAAAAGCATCTTCCATATGGAATCAGGCAAAAGGGAATGTAGCTGACGGGTTGGTCTCGTGGCACTATGTAGACCTCTGACCTTGCCGGGGACAATTAGGAAGAATTAGGAAGGGGGGAGGGAGAAAGGTTACTTATCTGGCACACAGTAGACACTTAATAAATGCTTATCCACGCAATCTGACTTCTGGAGACTGGTACTTGTGTCATTTGTGTCCTAAACCTCAGTAACAGAAAATCTTGAAAATCAGTGCCTTGTTTAACTTGGTAAATGAAATGAATCAAAAGTCTGTTTCCAAGGTTGAAAGAAAGCTAGCCAGACATTAATCCTTGTCTACTGGTTTATTGGAAAGAGCCTTGGCTTTACAATCTAAGAAAATGAGTTCAAATCCCACCTCCCACTACCGGACTACCTACTTCCTTGGGTCCTTGAACAAAGTACTATATTTCTCTGGGTGTCAGTTTCCTTGGAATTGGACTCAGCGGTTTTTAAGATCCCTTCTAGCTCTTAATTGAAAAACTCTCATGGGTCTGTGTTTCCTGTACAAAAGGATATTAATAATCCCAACAATTTGGGATTCCCAAGTCTATGGGAAGGCTGAAATACAACACTGGGAAGATCTCTGGGATGCATCCAATTTCAGCAGTGGTTGTTCCAAAACTCTGCATTTCTCAAGTCTTTAAATTCACCCCCACCCCTCTGTAAGCAGATGCCTGAATCTCATATTTTATTTCTCTATACTCAGATGTCAAATGATCTATCTTTGCTGAAACTTTTGTTTCAGCCTCTCCCCACTCCTCAATAGCCAGCGTAGTCCCTTCCAAAACCCACCTTCTTTTCATCTTATATCTACCTATTTGTGCTTGCTATATTCTCCCTCTTCAACACAACTATATTTCAATACAGTTTTTGTCTTTGTATTCCCAGCATCACCAACAGTAAGTAAGCACTTAGGAAATGTTGGCTGATGTTTTTGAGAAGGCTTGTCAGTGTCATTGCTAATGAGTTTGGGTGTAAATTCTGAATTACCAACTACTTGGTCATCTTTGGTTCCTTCTCCAATTTATCATCTAAGTCTCAGAAGTCAAGAGATCCACTTAGGAAACCAGTGTTTCCTATTACCTCTTATTGAATCTGATAGGCAAGAAAAAGCATTTCCTATGTCATATTCTCCTCAGTCTTTAATTAACAGTTCCACTCTCTCGTGGTGGCCTGATGGTTAGAGTACTATAGCAGGAGTCAGGATGGGGCAGTTATAGTTATTTGCCCTGATGGGCAAATCATTTAACCTGACTCAGTCTCAGTTTCTTCCTCTATAACGGGAGGATAATTAGGCCGGTAGTATCAGATTCACCACTGAGGGTCAAAGGAGATGATGTAGTTAAATGTCAGCTATCACAAGGGGTGAAACAATTTCAGTTTCTCTAAGAATTAATAAATTAAGCCTAAAAGGAATCATTTTGGTTAGGTTACTTATTGATCTAAGAGTTTATATTTCAAGGGAAAAAAGAAGTTTTGGAGATCTACCTTACTTTATAGCCGGTATTCTGGGATCTGTGAACTTTAAAAAAATACATTATAATAAGGGCAACTAAGAGACTTAGTGAATAAAATGCTGGTCCTAGAGTCAGGACGACCTGAATTAAAATTCAACTTCAGACATTTAACCCTTACCAGATATGTGTTCTTAAGCAAGTCACTTAACCCCGATTGTCTCATGTCTCCCCAAAGCATAGCAATTGTGTCTCAATGTAATTGTTTCCCTTTCTAATACTGTTTGAAGTATTTTAAAACGTTATTCTGAAAAGGCTTCCACAAGCTTCACCAGATTGTCAGAAGGATCCATGACATCCAAAAGGTTAAGAATTCCTGCTTTATAGCAATGAAAAAACACCCTTGTTTCCCCTGGGATAGTCTTAGAAGAGAAGACGTACTGGAACCTTAATTTATCAAGATAAATAAACCTTATCTCTTAACTGTCACATACAAATACAACAACAATTTATATTGGCCAGCACCCTGTGCCTCCCTCCTGCAGGCATCTTTTCTTTGCTACCCTGGTTTTGTAGGCTAATATAATCTTAGAGCCGGAAGGAACCACATAGTTTATTAAATCATAGGATCAAGAGCAGCATCTCCCCCTTTTATAAATGGGGAAACTGAGGTCAAGAGAGTGTCCATAATCTGATAAAAAAGAGAAGTGACTTGCCCACCATATAAAATCTCTTTCCACTATGTCTACTTGGTATAATTCTTGCATTGCACAGATGTGGAAACCAAGGCCCAGAAAGGATCCAAAGGCTCAGTATAAAAATAAGGGAATTATTAAGGGAAAGGAATTGATCCTTCCCAAATCTGTAGGAACCTGAGCAGGTTCCTTCCAGTTGTTGGCCAGAGGCCGGACTCTGCTTGGAAAAAGGCTTTCTAACGGTCTTGTCAGACCGTTATCTTTCCCCAGGGAGAATCTGGCCAGACACCTGGGGAGGAGTTCAGGCTCTCAAAAATGTGTCTGGGAAGTTCAAGGATGTTGCTATGTATTTTAAGAAAAGGGGGAAGCTGGCTGCTGCTGCTGCTGCAAAAGAAATGCCTTGCAGCTCTGCCTCTGAGTGTTGGAGCTGCAGGTGTTTGTCCCAACCTTAAAGCAGAGCCAATAGCTGAGGTGTCCATTGGCTCTCAGCCCTCCTGGGAAAGTGACAAGTTGATCTACCTGCTCCCGAGGGTCAGCTAGCCCCATTGCATCTTGGTCCGGGGAATGAGTCTGAGAATGAATGGGAGCTCTGCAGCACAGCTGGGACCCAGACAGTCACCCACTGAGCTTCCCTGCTGGGCAGGCAGGAAGGAAACCCTCAGCCCTGCCCCTTGCCCTTGGTCACAGTGAGCCCTTCCCCAAGCTGGAGCTCTGAGGGCACAGCACCAGTCTTTTCCCAGTGGGCCTTGCTTTGGGAAGCGAGCCCTACGTAGCTCAGGCTGACATCTCCCCCCACTCACCTATCTTCATTAACTCCCCCCTCCCTCTCCTGCTCCCGGGGCAGGGCGCCAGGACCTGGTCTTTCTCTTCCTCACCCTGGGGCTCCCTCACTCACTGCAAGAACAAGCTGATGAACATCGTCTGGCAAGATTCATCCCCCTCCCCTTTTATGAAAGGAAAAACCCCATCTACTCCGATCCCAAGCGCACACAAAGCCAAGTCACCCTAGTCCGAGAACTGAGACAAGAAAGGGCACTGTACCTTTAAGGAGTCAGCCTTGCTTCCCTCCTGTGGGAGAGGCCGGAGGAGGCCGGAGGAGGCAGGTTATTCTTGGTCGCAGGCTCCCTCACCTAAGTCTGAGCTAGCCCCTTTCCCCCTCTGGCCAGCCTCTTTTCCACTCTGGGGAGCTTTTACCATTTAAGGTCAATGTTACATCTGGCTGTGCTGCCTGTGAGCTGCTCCCTGCAGGGCCTCCCTCTGCGTTCCCAGCCCCGCTGCTGCCCGGCCTGCCCTGGCAGGGAGCTGGGATCCAAAGCCTCAGATTCCTCCGAGCCCCTTTCTCCTCTTTCAGGGACTCCGCAAGTCCAGCCCCCCAGGGAGGCTCCAGGAGGCCGGACTGGGCTGGGACTGGACCAGGGTTCCTCTGCTGGAGAGGGAGAAGCAGGCACTCCCTGATCCCTTCCCCCTCCACACCATGTACACTCAGCCCGGTCAACCACCCTTGGGGGCTCTTGCTCCCCCCCCCATACCGTGTTTTGGACACATCTCCTTCTTGCAGGTCACACAAGCAGCTGGGCTGTAAAAGGCGATTGGGTCCTTAAAGGATCCTGCCTCAGAAACAAACTTGGAGGGTGGGTTTTTTTCCCTCAGAAAGGAGAAAGAGAGGGAGAAAGCTATGGCCAAGAAGAGGACCCCGTGGTGTCACCTCAACTCCATGGGCAGCTCAGGAAGGAGCTAGCAATGGTTAATCCAGCTGATGGATGCTGCCCCTGCCCAGTCTGAAATAACCGATCTCCATCTTAACTTAACTGAACCCCATTCTCCCTGGGTGTGATCTTGTTGGGCCCAAAGTTCTAGAGTGCCAGAGAGATTAAAATGACGCCTGAAAAAATGCTTTTGCCCTCTCTGAGGAGCAGCCCAGTCGGTGTTCTATGATTCAGGACTCCTGTTTGCCAAATGTTAGGTCTGTAGTCAAGGATATGTTCACAAATATTTAACAACCAGCTCTTCCTCCCCTGTCACATCCCCCCCTCCAAAAAAAGAACACAGGATTGTTAACATTTTCACTATCACTTTCTTAAGTCTTGACAATCAACAATATAAATCAAGCCATGAATTTCAGTATTTGTCCATTTCTGAGGTGCAAATGATCCCAGTGTGGATTTGACCATTGGCTCTAGAGAGCCTGTTCCACATCAGTCTGACACACCTGAGCTGGTCCCCATCATCACAGATGGCAGCACTTTTCAAGGAAGAAACTTGCCATACCCAGTGATCTCAGCTCATCTACCTTTACTAGTCTGCCCCAGCTAGCCACCATGGCCATCAACATTTCCCGCCTTTATCTCTCCTTTAAAATAGTGGGAATCAGACCCATAACTTGCAATTGTGATAACAAGGAGAAACAACGTCACATGTGTCCGGGAGAAAGCTTAAAAGGCATCCTCAAAATCAACTTTTTATGTCAAATTCAGATGGAATAGGGGAGATCTCAGGATGTGATCTTGGAACTGAAGACACAAGATCTTTTGTAGGAGAGAAAGACTGAGGGAACTGATGGGAGGAGAGTGGGAATAGGAGAGATTTGGGGTTATCTGATGGAGAAGCCACAACTGGGGTAGAGAACAGAGAGCAAATACAATGTGCTACAGTCGCTGAGGGAGGAAGCTCATGAATAAGAGCCTCTCTTTTAACTGATTTTTCTAGTTAGCTGGATACTGAGTCCAATTGGTTCTATCTACGAAAGAATACAAGTAGATGCAGAAATCTCTAAATTTTTCCTACCTGGAACAAAGGCCAAGTCACTCCATCTTAGTTATAGCTCTGATAGGAAATTAATTTCGTAATCTCTGAGAGTTTTCCCAGCTCTAACAATCAGCAGGATAATGGAACCTTTTGGCTCCTATATTTCTCCCTGCCAAAGAGTACTGAGATTGACTAACAGTAAATTAAGAATCAAGGAATTCACAGTTTTCAACACTGAATCCCTTTTATTTCTGGTATCTATATGACATCCTAAAGTTAATGGTTCCTTCCTGGTCACCATATTGTGGTCACTTTGGGTAGCTGTCCTATTTCCAAGAATTCCTAGAGAAGCTGATTGATTCTGTCTCCACCTGCCCACCCAGATTCACATAGACACTCGCTATCTCAAAAACATATTCATACATACTGGCACACATTTTCAAACACTCACATACACTCACTAACTCTCACACATCCATACACTCTTATTCAATCATAGCACAGATAGTCAGTTACAATATTAGACAATCTATGTAAGATTTAGTGGGTAAGATGCTAGACAAAAAATCAAGAAGACCTAGGTTCAAATTCCACCTCTAACATTTACTAGGATTTTGAGCAAGCCACCTAAGCCTCAGTTTCCCCATTTGTAAAATGGGGTTAATGATAAAACCTACCTCCTAAAGTTGTCACAATGATAAAATGAGATCATATTTTCAAAGCACTCTGCAAAACTTAAATCATCACTGTTGGTGGAGTTGTGAATTGATTCAACTATTTTGGAGAACAAATTGGAATTATGCCCAAAGAGCTACAAAACTGCTTATTCTGATCCATCAGTGTCATTCTTAGGTCTCTATCCCAAAGAGATCATAAAAGAGGGAAAAGGGCACAGGTTTATAAAAATATTTATAGCTCTTCTTTTTGTGATGGTAAAGAATTTGAAATTGAGGGGATTGCTGATGGCTGAACAAGTTGTGGTGTACTAATGTAATAGAATAACATGTTCTCTAAGAAATGATGATTAGGCAGATTTCAGAAAAGCCTGGAAAGACTTATGTGAACTGATGCTGAGTGAAGTGAGAAGAACCAGGAGATCATGGTACACAGTAACATTGTGCCATGATCAACTATGAATGACTTAACTTTTCTCAATAATATGATGATCCGAGACAGTTCCAAGGGACTTGTGATGGAAACTGCATCCACATTCAGAGAAAGGACTATGGAATCTTGAATGCAGATCAAAGTCTAATATTTTTTGTTGTTTTTTTTTTATTTTTCCTTTTTTTGTAGTTTTTCCCTTTTGTTCTGCAAGTGCTTTCATAAGATGACTAATATTTAACCCGACTGTATAAGTATAACCTATATCAGATTGCTTGCTGTTTTGGGGAAGGGTCAGGGAAGAGAAGAAGAGAGAAAAATTTAGAATACAAAAACTCACAAAAATGAATATTGAAAATTATCTTTACATGTAATTGGAAAGATGAAATACTCTTTTTATAATAGCTTTTTATTTTTCCAAATACATGTAAAGATAATATTCAACATTCACCCTTGTAAACCCTTGTGTTCCAAATTTTTCTCCTTCTGTCCCCCTGTTCCCATAGACAGCAAGTAATCCAATATAGGCTAAACATGTACAATTCTTCTAAACATATGGGATACTCCTAAGTAAAAAAAATATATATATATACATATATAAAATATATATATATACATATATAAAATATATATATATACATATATAAAGAATATATTTATATAACTATATTTATATGTCATGTGTAAATATATTATATAAATAAAAATATATGTAAAAAGTTTAAAAAGCAGACTACAAATGCTAGCTGTTATTATTATCATTGCTCACATGTCATAAAAAACACTCAAGAGGTCCAGAACTTGTCTGATCCTTTAGGAATCTCCCAGACTAGAAAAGGACATAGGGTTAAAGCTGACTCCTTGGGACCAGCTGGAGACCTCAAGACCTTCCCAGGGACAGAGCAAGAGCAGCAAGGAGAATGAACATCAAATGCAGACAGAGTCTGGAAGAACAAAACAAAATCCAAGTACTGTGTGAGCTTGTCTAGTTCAAGAGGAAGGAAGAAAAAATGGAAGATGTATCATATCCCCAAATACCAGAGGAGACAAGTTAACCACAGGGGTAGACAGTGAGGAACAGTGTAACTGTCTGAAAACCTAATACTATATTTTGCTCCCACCTCTTTTGATTCTACTTAAATGTTGCTAAAACAACCTGGAGGAGGTTATGAAACTATGCATGAATCCCTTGAAATTGTCTTAGATCATTGTTATTTAGCTAAAACTGAGAGAAGGGGCAAACATGATTCACTAGGTGCTTTTACTTCTCTAGAACTTATATCAAATTAGAATTCTTAGCCCTTTTTTGTGCATTGGCCCCTTGAGCAGTTCAATAAAGCCCTTTCCAGAATAATATTTTCAAATCCATAAAATACAAAGATTCCAAAGGAAACCAATAATATTGAAATATAATATATATGTGTGTGTGTGTTTGTGTATACATATATACATATGCATGTATATAATACACGTATATGTATATATGTAGACATGTGTGCATATGTGTTTGTTATATGTGTTTAAGTATATATAGACACATACATATATAGATAGATATAAACACACTTATAGAAAAGTCAACAGACTCCAGTTAAGAATCCCTGCCCTCTACCATATCTTGACTTCAGTTTATAAAACAAGGGCAATCATTCCAGATTTGTTAAAGATTTGTGCAACTTTAATCCACTTTTATTGTTAAGTCGTTTTTCAGTTGTGATTCTGCGACCCCATTTGAGGTTTTCTTGACAGAGATATTGGAGAGATTTGCCATTTCCTTCTCCAGCTCATTTTATAGATAAGGAAATTGAGGCAAACAGGATTAAGTGACTTGCCCAGAGTCACACTGAGGCCAGATTTGAACTTGGGAAGATGACTCTTCCTGACTCCAGGCCCAGTACTCTATCCACTATGGCACTTGGATGCCCAACATGTTTATATAGAAAAAGGCTAAGAAGGAAGGTGGATTCCTCATTCCTCTCTGTTTTCTACTTCTAGAGAAAGTCTATTTACTGAATTTATGTACATTCCAGTGTTCATCAGAATTTCAGGCTAGGAAGAAATTAGTGCTGGCAGGATCTTTAAAAACCAAAACTAATTTTTAAAATGTAGAACACATTCATTCATTCACTTCATCATTCATTCAATGAACACTTATTCCACTCCTCCACATATGCAACTACAAAGAGCTATCTGGTAACCTGTCTGCAAGTTGGTCTTAGCCTAGCAATGAGGCACTACTCCTTCTGGAAATGGAAGACCCTGACTTGTCGGGCCACTGGACTTGGAGTCAGAAGATTTGAGTTGATGTTCTCACTCTAACATATGCCAGCTCCATAATATTGGGGTCCCTCTCTTCCCCTTTATTGGGTACTGTTTTCCGGTGTCTTAATTTTTGGATGATGGCTTAGGCCTCTGAGAGCACCCCTTACAGAGAGCCTGCCTTTAATCCTTGGAAGACCATGAACCATCACCAGGAAATATTTAATCTCATCCTCGAGGCTGCATGGAGATCTGGCCTTACTCTTCCTGCATTAGATCCTTCCCCAAAGCATATGATCCCGAAAGGACTTGTTGGATAGAACGTCCCTGAGGCTCTGAACTTCTAAAGCTATAGAAAATGAGAATTCTCCTACAAATTTATTTTAAGGGAGGCTAAGACTGAGGCTGAGGAGGGGAGGATCTGACCCTGAACAGATATAGATCTGGGTCTAGATCGTCTGTACGGAGCCAACTTTCCCATTTTCTTCCTTTAATGAGCCAAAGGAGGCTTGTTAAAATGAATGTCCCCCAAGTAAACACAGTCAGTCAGCTTCCATGCTCAATCACATGCCCATATTTAGTGGTTCAGCTTTGAGAAAGGGAAGGATAATTCACTAGCTATTACATAAGGGGAAGATAGGTAAGGATGTTTCTAAAGTTCACATCAACTATCTCTTGGGACAGAAGAAACTAAATTCCAAAAGCATTTAATAAATACTGTGTTAAATTTTTTTAAAAATACCAGTTATGTGCCAGATAGTCTACTGCTGGGCTAGCTGTCTTATCCTCCGCTAAACTTCAATGAAAGAATTGGACTCAGTGACTTCTACAACCTTTTTCGGCTCTAAATCTATGGTCTTGGGATGCCCATCATCTAGTGAATGGAGAGCTACCTTCCTCAAATGAACTTTGTTCTTGTAAGCTAGTGAGAATGTGTAGTATGCACACATCAAATTTTAAGTTTTAGTTCATAGAATGACACATTTAAAGCTGGAAGGGATCTCAGAGACCCTTAAATCCCATCCTCTTATTTTAAATAATGAAGAAAACAAGGCGCACAGAGAGGGAGCAACTCTCCCAGATTCACACAGCTAGTAAGCAGCAGAATTGAATTTGGGTCTTCCTAATCTAAACCTAGAATTCTCTCCATTACTCTTAGTTTTAGGAATGACACAGATAAACTGTTACAAGTCCAGAGGAGGGTGACTGAAGGATACTGAGTCTAGTTTTGCCATCCTACTCATGGAAGAATCTTTTACATAACGTTCCTGACAGGTTCTCATCTAGCCTCTGTTTGGACAGTGCCGAACTCAGGGACCCCCTAAAAGATACAGAATGTACTCATGATGGCAGAAAAATTAAGCATTTGTGTCATGTTCCAGTTGACAGGAAGTCTGTTAATTATAGTCAAACATTCTGAGACATGATGCTCATGCTCATGCTATGAGCTATGCAATAGTTAGAAAAAGATAAAAAATAGAAAAACATGTGCCCTCATAAAATTTACACTCTGCTGGAAAAGGGGGTGGCTATGGTATCACACAGAATGCATATTATAATAGGAAGGTTTCAGAGAAATCTGGGAAGATTTGTATGAAGTGAAGCAGACCAAGGAGGACAGTTTATACTATTGTGACAACATTATAAAAAATGAGCTATTTTGAAAGACTTAAGGACTCTAATCACCATAATGACCCTTTATGATTCTGGAGGAATGATAATGAAGAAAAGTACCTAGTTCCTGACAGGTGGACTGATAGGGGGAATGAGAAACACTTAGACATGGCCAGTGTGGGTCTTGGTTTTAATTGGCATTTTATATTTGTTATTAGGGATTTCCCCCCAGGGAGGGTGGGGAATGGATAAGGTGAGAGAGAGAAAAAATAAATGTTCTGATGATAGAAAAAAATAAATACAAATAAGGTTGGGAGTCATAGATAAAAGAGAAATCCAGATTTTGTGTTTCAGGAATGCAGGAAAGATAATTACTGTGGCAGCTTTTGGAATATTTGTGGATAGTTATTTGTTTCCCCTAATTTCTTCCCAGAAGCATGATGCATTAGGAGTCAGAGGATCTGGTTTCAAATCTCAGCTTTAGTAGTACCTCATGACCTTGGACCTATCACAATCACTTTGGGTCTTATCTTCCTCTTTTGTAACGAGAGAACTGTTCTAGACAAACTAGTAAGTAAGTTCCCTTCTGAGTCATTTAACTGTATCATTCCTAAATCCTTCAATCTGCATCATTTCCAGTATCCTTTGCACCTTTGTTCAATTGATACATTTCTTACATAATACATACCCAGAACAAAACAGAGAATAGTGAAAGTACAATTTTTCTTATGCAAATATCCTCCTATTCATGTAGTATAAGATCATATTCACTTTATTTTTCAGCAGAAAAGTTAGAAATACAGTGTAAAGATACTGTGGGTTCATATTGTGTTTGTGGTCCATTAAAATCCTCAGATTTTCTTCAGGTAGCTACTCCCACCATTTCCCTTCTTCCATCATATCACACCAACAACATAGTGGCTAGCATATAGCTATTGTTTGCCCTTTTCTTTGAACAGGACCAGTGACATGACAAGGTGATGTCTTGGATTTAAATGAGGCAGAGATGCACAAAGTCATCAGCCTTATTCTCCCTTCCAGAGTCATCAAAGTCCAGTGTCAGGACTAAAATCAAGATGAATGGCGATGGCCTGGGATGCAGTGGATGACCTTGGCATTTTAGATATTTGACAAAGCTCTAAGTGCTCCATTGCTCCAGCCAACATGCCTATTGGAATAAGTTGCTCTCATCTGCCCATTCCACTGGGGAAAGTCTTCCTTTGTCTGGGACAGACATCCCCCCAGTTCACCAACAAGTTTGAGGTTTGTTGGTTACCCTCAATCTGGGTTAGCTACAGCTCCGTGGAGTCCCAGGAGAGAGTCGGCAGCAGGTGGACACCAAAGGTCCCCAGAAAGGGGACTGGCAGGCCCTCATATCAGAGGAGCTATCCTTCCTGAACACCTCATGCCCATCACCCTCTTTGGAACTCATTCTAACAGATTTACATCCAGAACACAGGCCTCCAGATGGGCTTGATCCAATCAGAGTACAGAGTCCTATGTTCTGGACAATACCACATCTCTTAGTGAGACCTCCTATTACATGCCCAGTACCGAAACCTTCCAGCTGAAATACAGACGTGCATCTGAGGGGTGCCCCGGGTGCCTAGGCAAAGAGTCAGCTATTGTGACCTCTTCCTGCTAGTTATTTCTTGGCTCCATCCCACCCTGCTTCCCAAACTGGGGAGCATTCAATGAACATCATGGTTCCATTTAAACACAGATCATAGGGGACTAAACAAGGCTGCTTGGGACCCATCATTTTATCTTTACATTTGGAAAAATTGGAAATACAGTGAAAAGAATCCCAGACATATCCTTAATAATAATGGATAGCATTTATATAGTGTTTTAAAGTTTGCTAAGTTCTTTATACATATTGACTTATAATAATGACCTTGTAAAGCTTTACTAGTCCATTTTTGCAGGTGAGGAAACTGAGGCTGAAAGTATTTAAGTGATTTGCCTGGAGTCTCAAGGTCCTCCTGACTGGGTTAGTCCTTCAGCCATTGTACTAACTCAATACCTGTAAATAGCACAAGGCTGGTAGTAGGAGAAGTCACCTCTGAGACTGTCTCTTCAGGACCTTGTCCAGATCGTTCAAATAATTCATCTCCCATTTCCATCTGACTATTTGCCCGGAATAGGTCACTTTTAGGCGAGTCGTAAGTGGGTGAGAAGCTTTCACCTCGGAAGGAGGAGCCTTTTCTTTTCTCTGGGGAACTATCGAATGGGTACGGCTATTTCTGCCTCCCTCTGCCCTGAAACATGATACCTGCCTTGTCCAGCAGCTTCTAGGCTTTGGTGACGTCTCCAAATGGCCAGTCACAAAAAAGACTCTCCGAGCACATAGATAGAACATGGGAAAATGTCTGAAGTCTCAGAGTTCACCACAGCCCCATCCAAATTTCTTGTTTTCTCAACCTTGAACTTTCACTTTTAAAATAAACAGCATGCTAGACAAAAGAATTCACTTTGGAGCTGAGGCCTTCTCAGTTATCTTCTTTCCTTCTCTGAATTTTAAATGTGTCACCCACAGCTAGGGTGGAAATTTGTACCCTGGGAACCTCTTTTTAGAATGTTTTGGTACTGAATTTTCCTAAAGCCTGTTCTGGGGAATGCTGGGAGGGTAAGGTGAATGAATTGCCCTTTTTCCTTTGGTGCAAGTTATATCTTTTGTTTTTACTGAATTTCTAAGGAAGTTTGAGGTTTTAGAAATGGAAGGATAGGACAGAAGGGGATGAGGTAGAGGGGATGAATCTTAGATCTCTCTTAGATCTCTCAGGATCATCCAGACACTTTGGGGTGAAACTTGAACCTTCTTCTGTGGTTTCAGGGTGATATGTCTTTTCACTTCACCATGCTGTCTCTCATATATAGCTCTTTAAAGTTTACAAAGTGCTTCCCATTCCTTGGTTTACTGTTTCGCTACATCAACACTATAATGTAATCAGCACATGTATATTACTTCCTATTTTTCCGGTAAGAAAATTAGGACCAGAAAGGGGCATCAGCTAGGGAGGGCAGGGCCAGGACAAACCACCCAAGTGGACTTCTCATTGCATCGCACCCTCTTTCTTTTTCTCCAGAATTTGCTATTAATAACAACGTGCCCGCATCATCAACATGATTTTATACCCAACATAACAATTCTAGAATTCATGACCCTAGACCGAGGAAACTTCTGCCTTTAAAAAAAAAATCACTATTTCCTAACATTAATAATAATCATTGACGTTTACAGAGTGTTTTATGGTTTAAGTACTTTCTGCCTACTAATCTATTTGACTTCACAACAATGCAGTGAGGTAAGTGCTACAGATATTTTATCTCCATTCTAAAGATGAGAAAATGAAGACTGGGAAGAATTAAGTGATTTACTTTCCCCTCTGGGCACTGACTTTATATACTTTTCCATCATGATCCTTTTTCTCTAGAACTTGTCTTAGATCTTCTCAGCCTGCATATGCTTCCACCATGCTGGCCCCTGTTTCCATTGGTAAACTCCAGTCAGGGGCTCCATTCTGAATAGATCCAAGCAGACTATGTTTCATTTCCCTGCCAGCTGTGCTTCTGACGCTAAGGATTTTGCCACCATAGCCCTGTGCACGGATATCCCTTATCAAGGTCCCCTTTTATGTATCGCCTTTGCCATTAGTATGCAAGCTTCTTGAGGGCAGACACTGACTTTCTTGTTCCTTCTCTTTGTATCTCCAGCACTAAATATATTGGCTGGCATATTGTGAATGTTTAATAAATGCTCCTAATTTTTATCCACTGCATCATGAGCCATTGTTAGTCATCCTGACTTTTGCCTTACCACTGGATTCTGATGGCTCTTGAAAGAATAGTGAGACTGATGGATTTGTACAATACAACCTCACTTAAATCCAATACACATGGAAGTCAAGATCTCACCATGTGATGTCATTGGTCCTTTTTGAAACAGGACAAATAAGAATACCCAGGATAACATACTCGTCTGAGTCAGGATTTGAACTCAGGTCTTCTCAACCTTACCACATTGCGAGTTCCTTAGATTCTAGCATCCTCTACCCATTTCTTTTTGCAAATTTTTATTTATTTCTTTTATTTTTAGATTATCCTCATTTACAAATATATCCCTCCTCTAAATGGTGAAAAAAGGAAGAAAAAAATAGGGGGGAAGTGTTTAGCAAAATCAACATATCAACCAACATATCAAAACCTCCTCTATCTGGTAGACTACTCCGTAGTGAAAAAAGGAAAAAAATAGGGGGGAAGTGTTTAGCAAAACCAACATATTAACCAAGTTTGACATCATATGCAACATTTTACACCCAAGTTCCCCCACCTCTGCAGGAAAAAAAAAAAGGAAGAGAGGGACATTTTCTCACCTCTTCTTTAAGGAAGACCTTGCTTTATCCATCTTTTAAGGAGCAGTTCCAGTTGGGAAGGGCAGGGAAGGGAATAAGTATTTATATGGTATCTACTATGTACCACATAGGTGGTACCATAGTGCACAGAATGCTGGGTTAGGAGTTAGGAAAACTCATCTTCCTGAGTTCAATTCTACCCTTAAATACATATTTAGCTGTTTGCTCTTAACTGTTTGCCTGTCTATTCACCTGTAAAATGAGCCAGAGAAAGAAATGGCAAACACTCCAGTAATTTAGCCAAGAAAACTCCAAGTAGGGTCATGAAAATGACTGAAAACATGCTAGCTGCTTCTTACAAACTCAGAAAAAGGAACATTCTTTGACCACTCTTGAACAGTCTCTTTAGACTCCAAATTGCAGTGACACTGCATTGAGCTCACTTAACATTTATGTCCAAGTTTGTAATGAACTCACTTAACATTTATGTCCAAGTTTGTAATGAACTCACTTAACATTTATGTCCAAGTCTGTAATGTTGTCCTTCTTCATGTCTGCCTCCCGGTTTCCCTGGCTTCCCTTAAGTCCCAACTAAAATCTCATCTTCTATAGGAAACCTTTCTTAATTCTCTCTCTCTTAATTCTCGTGCCTTCCTCCATTAATTATTTTCTATTTATCCTGTGCCTTGCCTATTGTATATATTTGCTTATTGTCTCCTCCATTCAATTGTAAGCTCCTTGAGGGCAGGACCTATTTTTTTGCTTTTTGAATCTCCACACAGGGGCTACAAATCAGAAAAAGTGGAAGACCAAAAAGAGGACAGACAAAAAAAGAATTTCACAAAAAGAGCTCTGTGCAAGATGGCATTTCTACTGGAAGTCTACTGCCCAGAAATGACAGTACCTGGAGGCATCAGTAAAATAGTGGAGAATCACTGGGCTGATCTGGGAAATGTATGACTATGAGAGACCATCAATGAACTAGCAGCAGGGGATTTACTATTCCAAGCCAGAGACCTGGTTTAAGCAAGGAGCTTTGGGAACTGGCTTAACCAAGGAGCAATGAGTCACAGAATCATGAAGAGAAGCAAACTCCAACCTTGTCCTTCTTGGCTAAGTGACTCATATGGATTGTTCAGGTTTGGGCAAAATAGTCTACTCTCAGCATTTCTGGGGTTTTTCTTCCCCCTTGGTTGGAGAGTAGAAGGTAGTGCTGTAATTCTGGATTAAATGTATAGGCTCCCGGCTAAGATGGAGCTCGCTGAGTGTTTTTACTTTCAGGTAAAAGGATGATCAAGGAAATTCAGTTAAGTCCAGAGAAATGTGTAGGTCCCTGAGGAAGATCCACTAGAGGCAGAAGGACATTATTTATGGGCTCAGACATATGTGTATGTATGTATGTGTGTGAATACATACATATACATATATATATATATATATTAGATTTTCTGAATAGGAAAATCAAACTTGTCTTCAATCTAATTCAACATTCACTTACTGGGTACCTACTATTCAACATTTTGTTAGCTTGACTGCCTACAGAGGAGCCTCAGGGATCTTTTCCTTTTTGGTGGAAAACTACACATGAGACAAATTCTAATATTCCTAGGGGGAAAGCCTTGGCAGGGTCATGAGCCAAAAAGAGATCTTAGAGAGAAGCTCCCACTCCATTTAAACCAGAGCTGCTTTTCCACATGCCCTATTGCTTTTCCCTAAGGCTCCATGGAATGAGTCATTGCTGTCCACACAATGTACTTCATCATGGATCACACATATCAGGGAAATCCTGCCTTGGCAATAAAACAAGAGGCAGGCAGTTCAGGGAGACAAATGAGATGCCATGAAGTAGGACCCCACTCTCCCAGGAGAGGTGATAGGGCAGCCCCATACCAAGTCAGTACCATGTACTCAGAGCCCTTAGTAAGGACCTAGACACTATTTGGTCTCCTCCACACTACATCTGTTGATCTGTCTGGCTTGACTCCATGGAACAAGATGTCCTTTCCAGGATAAGATCATCATTTCTAAACTCATCACCATGCTTCTAACCCAACCACCTCCCTCAGCCTCCTCTCCCCTCTGATTGGAGGGTTGGAGGGTACAGTCCTGGACCATTTGGCCCACTCCACTCTGCATTTACTGTTCTGGATGCTTTTAACTGCACAGAATAAGATGCCCCTGTGCTAGGTGCCACCTAGTTTTCCATATGCACTGTCTTGCCTCCTTTTGGACATTGCTTTTCTCCATTGGATTGTAAGCTTTCCTAGGGCAGGGACTGTCTTTTTTTTTAATCACCACTAGCATTTAGCACAACATGAGGTACTTAAAAGATATTAAGCAGGTACGAGCACTAGACAATTATCAAGAGAGAGGCAAGAAAAAAAATGGCATAACACCACTGCCCACCTTGGAAAGGATGGCCAACCATCCAAGACCTGGATAACATGGATGCAACAATTCAAAGGGAAAAATAGCTTGCCCATCATTTCTAACATTATTTCCATCCCACAGATGCTTAGAGCTGCCCTACTGTGTGGTAAATAGTTTTCTAATTGGCTGCTGGCCAAGAATTGAATGTGAATACAAATGATCCTCTCCTGAATGAGAGAGAAGAAAGTACTTCTATAAGCTTCTGGGTGAGAAGAGAAAGATGGTACCAATGGCTATTTCTCACCTAGGGCTGGTGTTTGGCTGTGACTGATGAAGCTATCAAGACACTGTGTCCTTCAAGTAAAGATGAGAATTGTCTTGTAGTTCTGCCATATTTAGAAGTAATTTGGTGGGGGTGAGTGCTTTGTAGCAACCTCTGTAAGTTTGTGCCCAGTCTCCACAGGGACTGAGAAGGTATAGAGGACCATGTACATCAAGTTGAAAGTATATCTTTGTATTTTTATTCTTGCTATATTTTGTTAGTCAATATCCCCTTTATAAAAGTTAATTGATATTAATTAGTTAAATGATAGCACGCTAAGCATGGGAACTAATTAATGATATAGGGGACATATTAATTGGCATTGGGCAAAGTGATATTGGGAAGAACATACCATAATGGGGGCTTGAATCAACAGTATTAAAAAGATACCCATAATCCCTCAGGACAGAATATCTCTAGGACACTCAGGGGGACATATAGCCATTTGCCCTTTGGAAGTTCTGGGGTGAACACGGGTTGGGGTAAAGACCCCCAAGATTGATATGAGGGGCACACATTTGCCTCTTCCATGTACTTCTGAAGGAAATCTATCAATATTCTAGAAGCAGCTAGGTAGCACAGTATATAGAATTATGGGTCTGGAATTAGGATTTGATTTCAAATTCAGTCTCAGATATTTACTAGTTGTGCGACTCTGGACTAGTCACTTTTGTCTGCTTGAATTTTTCCAACTATAAAATGGAGATAATGATAGCCAAGGTTGTCGTGAAGATAAATGAGATTCTATTTGTCAAATTTAGCACAGTTCTTGGCATATAGTAGCGATTAAGAAATGCTTGTTTTTTTCTTTCCAATTGGTGCCATCTCTAAGGCTAAGAAAATTCATTCTCAGATTCTGTCTTCTATGGAAGTACCAGTGTACCTGCCTAGAAGGTAACTCATAGAAAACAGACATATTAATCTCAGGGCATTTCCACATGTTTCAGGACCCTGGCACTCTGGGCATTTTTACTGGAAATAATCAATGCTTGAAACACTCTCCTTCTTCCTGTCCATCTCCATCTTCTTTCAAGCTTAATTTCTACTTTTAAAAGAAATTTTTCCCAATCTCCTTCTGTTGATGATTTCTATTTTATCCTGTGTATGTATTTTGTTTGTATGTAATTGTCTGAATGTTGTCTCCGCCATTAAACTCTGAAGAACAGAGACTTCTTTTTCTTCTTTAATTTTTAATATCCCAAGTCTTGGCACACCAGTAGGTGCTTAAAAAAATGCTTGTTGATATATTGTATTTAATTTATACTTTAACATATTTAACATGTATTGATCAACCTGCCATCTGGGGGAAGAGGGTGGGGGGAAGGAGGGGAAAAATTGGAACAAAAGGCTTGGCAATTGTCAGTGCTGTAAAATTACCCATGCATGTATCTTGAAAATAAAAATATAATTTAAAAAAATGCTTGTTGACTGACTTGTTGAGTACAAGTACCTGCAACTCCCCTAAGTTTCTACTCCAAAGCAACCATTTCCAGTCCTTGAAGGAAGAAAAGCCTGTGCTCATGTGATCTCTCCTCATGAAGCAGGTACAAAGGTACCAATCTGTCTTTTTAGCAGGGAAAGCAAAAAGAAAGACAGAGTGACCTGATCTGCTAGCTTGCTTTCCAAGATCACAAGGAGAGGTGTCTGACCCCACAAGGGTCTATCCTCATGAGCCCCAGACAATGGATCGTCTTGGACACTGCTCATTCTGGTAGACAATCAATAGTTTTCTGAGCACTCTCAGCAAAGTGATAATTGGTCTGCCCATACTCCATGGGGAGGTGTTCCTTAGACACCTGCAAACAAAAGCCCCAATTCTGTAATATCACCAAGTTGACAGGGGAACTCATCAGGGACTCTCCTCCCTAGTCAATGCCCTTCTATAGAAAAGTTCATTTGATGGAGATCCTATTTTTCCCAGAGTTATGGTACAGACACAATGAGAGCTTGCTTGGTAATCAGTATAATAAAGAGCTAGAGCTATCCAAGGCTGGGGGTATTCATTAAGCTTAACAAATGACTTTTCTATGTATTACCCTATTTGGGGTAATTATCCCTACTTTCAGTTGAAGGAACTGAGGCTCAGGGAAATGGTCATAGAACAAATGAAGACCAGTCAGCTTCTCTGAGGAGTCCCCTCCCAGTGTAGTCTAGCCTTCCTCTTCCAGCCTGCAGCCTAGAAAAGTGTGGAGTTCCTAGGGAAACATGGCTCTCAGGCTTGTTTGCTGGCTTCCTATTTGCAAGCACTATGGGTGAGAGTGTGTGCGGGTGAGCTGTTATTTCCAAGGCTGCCTCAATGTTTGTACAAGAAAAACTTGGCTGCCTTTTCAAGCACCTTCCCCTAGGATGTTTGGAGCTGAACTTCTGTCCTGTGGAAGGTCAGATGAGGCTAATCCAAGTCAAAACTCAATACTTGTTGGAGCCTCCTTGATTTTCACAGCATCCCAGAGATTGGAAAGGATGCCAGAAGTCCCCGAACTTAGTCAAACCAAGAGCCTTCTGGGCTGCCATGTAACTCCCAAATGTTCATTCAGCCTGCACCTGAAGGCCTACAGTAAGAGGGAGGACTCCACTAGTTCCCAAGGCAGTTCACCCCCTTTTTTTGGATTCCTCTAATTATCAGGAAGCTTTTTCTTTCAGGAAGCTGATGATTTGGTCCACTGAGGCTGACAAGTTAAAATTAAACTCCTGGAAGGCAGGAAGTATATTCTTAAAATCCTGAGCACCAAGTACAGTACCAAGCATACAGTAGATACTTAATAGATGTTGATTGAATCAAATTAAAACAAAATAAGTATATTCTGTTGTTTTTTTTTTCACAACAGCCCTTTCAATATCCCTTCTACCACCTCTCTCACTTAGTCTTTTCTTCTCCAGGAATTACTCCCAGTTCCTCACTTAATGGATATTAGTACCCTCTCCAGAATCGCCCTTGTGCTCCAGATGTGGTCTGACCAGGACACACATTAGTCAACCTATCATCTCTATCACCTCCATGATGATTTATGCAGACCCCAGTCCGGCTGGGTCTGGCTGCCTTTCCTGGACTAGGCTGGATGTTTACCATTCTGGCTTTTGGCTGTGGGTCAGGAAGGAAATAACATAGGTGGTTAGAGCTCTGGGCGTCAAGCTCTGAATGAATCACCAAACAGCCACGAAGGCTTTCTCTGTAATCAACACAATGAGGGGCATGCATCCACCTAAGATCAGGGATGCTCCTTAAGGTTTAGAATATGTTTAGAAGATTTGCACATGTTTAACTTAAATTGGATCATTCACTGTCTAAGGGAAGAAAGAGGGAGAAAAATTTGAAATGCCAGGTTTTGTAAGGGTGAATGTTGAAAACTACTTGTATTTTGAAAAACAAAAAGCTATTATCATCAAAAAAGATCTCTCTAAACATAACCTCATTTGATCCTCATGATGACCCCATGAAAAAGAAATTTACCCAGAAATGAGTTATTATCCCCATTTTACTGCTGAGGTTCAGGGCATCTTAATTTTGCATGTCAGGGACCCTTTGGATATTCAAACAGACCCTATGGACTCTTTAGTTTTTTAATGCATAAAATAAAATATATGGGATTACCAAAGAGGCCTATTATTTAAAAATTGTTATTTTTTAAAATTTAAGAAGCTTTTCTTAAGAGCCTACTATGTGCCAGGCACTAGTCTCAGTGCTTTACAATTATTATTTTATTTAATCATCACAAAAACCCTTGCAGGTAAGTGCTATTATAATCCACATTTGACAAATGAGGAAACTGAGGCGACAGAGATTAAGTGACTTGCCTGGTATTACATAGTCTGAAGTTCGATTTCAACTCAGGTCTTCTTGATTCCAGTCAAAAAGGACCTTGGTTTCTCTATCTCTGTCAAGCTGGAAGGATGGCAAGCCCCTCACAGGGCCAGTCCCAATCCTGCTTTGTTTTCCTGCCCTCCTAAGGTAACCCTGTAGTCTTCTGTGCTCAAGACTCACCCCCTGATTGGCTTTAATACTACTGCGGCTCAGAACTCCTGAGCCTCCGTGATCCTCCAGCCTCAGCCCCTCCAGAAGCAGAGATCCTGCCATATCCATCTATCTATCTATCTATCTATCTATCTATCTATCTATCTATCTATCTATCTATCTATATTTTAAAACAAGTTCCCAGTTCCCAGGTTAGGGACACTTGAAGAAACTGAGATTAAATGTCTCAAGATCATAGATTAGAAAGGACCAAAGGGACAGCATAGTCCAGCCCCCTCGTTTTACAGATAAGGAAACTGAGACACAGCTTAGGTGCCAAAGGCCACACAGTTGTGTGGAGAAGTGGGACTGGAATCCACGGCTCATCTGTTTCCATGTCCCTGGCTCTTCCCACCCTCTGTGTTACTGTGGAGTGCATTGCTAGCATATTGTTACCTGGTTTAAGATGCTATGTCAGGGTCAGGCAACCTGGTTCTGCTGATCCAGGAGGGCTGGTCTGGCTGGCTTTTTCACAGGAGCTATTTAGGCCACCGTGAGTGTCTTGCCTGCAGTCACTGTCTTCCCCTGGGCTTCTGTCCCATTCCCGGCCGGCCATGGGAGACGGGCAAGGTCACCTGCCCCCATGAGCCACCTTCAGCAGCCTCTCACAGAGCCAGAGCACACTGGACAGAGACTCCCTCACTGGGACAGAGGACAAGCAGAGGGGCCTGAGAGGGCCTGCGAGTCCCTGCCTCAGCCCAGGCAGAAGGGGAAGTCAGGCCTGGCCAGACCACACTATCAAGTCTGATCCAAACAGGGAACTCTACACCAAGCTGGCCCGAGAGATGGCCTCATCCTCCCCACAGAGGCACAGGCAATTCCTTTTTCTGTCCGCACCCCCTCCTCCTCTTCTCCCCCCCAGCCCCCCCCATCATCACTCCTACAAAGGAAATTAGTCAAGGAGCTGTGGTTTTAAGTTGCTTTAATAGACCAAAGGAACAAGGACAGAATTCAGAATCCATCCAGGGCCAAACCTTCACTTCTGATTACTTTCCCCTGCCCGGTGAGGGGGAATGTAGGCTTTACAAATGCTAATGTCATAACCAATCTACAATTGGGGGGCCCGAGCCCAGAACCCAGGCACAAACTTGGAGAGAGGAAGCAGAGACCTTATGGTCTCCCTCCCTCCAAGCAGAAGCACGCCATGCAGGAACTGCTGACATTTCTAAAGCACTTTATAACTTAATAATCATAGCAGGGCCTAGGAGGGTCACCTCACTTCAGGGGACAGAGAGAGACAGTTTCTGAGTCAGGAAGAACTGGGTGCAAGTCTCACTTATGACACATATTAGCTTTGTGACTCTAGTCATTTAACCTCTCAAAACTCACCGGAAACATTGCTGCAGAGACTTTACCTCCCTGAAATACCTCCAATAGGAGTCTGGTATAAAAAACAACCACCAAAAGACACTTGGAACTTGCTTCCCTTCTAATCTTGTCTGCATTAGTTTTGTTTGTACAATTTGTTTTAACTTAATACAATCAAAATTATCTATTTTGTGATCAATAATGATCTCCAGCTCTTCTTTGGGCACAAATTTCTTCCTTCTCCACAGATTTGAGAGGAAAACTATCCTTTGTTCTTCTAATTTGCTTATAACATCATCTTTATGTTTTATATTCCAAAGAGATCTTAAAGGAGGAAAAGGGATCCACCTGTGCAAAAATGTTTGCAGCAGCCCTTTTTGTAATGTCAAGGAACTGGAAACTGAGTGGATGCCCATCAGTTGAAGAATGGCTGAACAAGTTATGATATATGAATGTTATGGAATATTATTGCTCTGTAAGAAACAACCAGCAGGATGATTTTAGAGAAGCCTGGAGAGACTTACAGGAATCGATGCTGAGTGAAATGAGCAGAATCAGGAGATCACTGTATATAGCAACAACAAGATTATATGATGATCAATTCTGATGGACGTGGTTCTTTTCAATAATGAGGTGATTTAAGAAAGTTCTATTGGTCTTGTGATGAAGGGAGCCATCTACACCCAGAGAGAACTGTGGGAACTGAGTGTGGATCACAACATAGCATTCTCACCCTTTTTGTTGTTGTTTGCTTGCATTTTGTTTTCTTTCTCATTTTTTTCTCTTTTGATCTCATTTTTCTTGTGCAGCAAGATAATTGCATAAATATGTATGCATATATTGGATTAAACATATTTTTAACATGTTTAACATATATTGGACTGTTTGCCATCTTGGGGAAGGAGGAGGGAAATTTTGCAATGCAGGGTTTTGCAGGGGTCAATGTTGGGAAATTATCCATGCATATATTTTGAAAATAAAAAGCTTTAATAGAAAAAGAAAAAACAATATTCCCAATTTAAAGAGGAGGACATTGAGAATCATATAGACAGTAAATTTCTGAGGTAGGAGTAAAACCTGGGCCTATTTGAAGCCACATGAAGCTCACATCAGCTCTCAATCTGCAAAACGCTTTGATAGGCTATTGATCTAGAGCTGGAAGAGACCTTAGAGGCCCTTGAGCCCAATTCCCCCTCTTTTTATAGTTGAGGAAACTGAGGCACAGAGAACTCTGGTGATTTGTACCAGATAACTTGGTTAGTAAGTGCTTGAGGAAGGATTTCTCACCACAGCCTTGTAAGGCCAGGTAAGACAAGTTTTATTATATTGATTTTTCAGTTGCCAGAGGAAACATTTTTGTCCACAGCAATAAAAGTTATAATCTGGTCTTTTAATTCTGCATCATTACCCTTCCCATGACCATGGGCCTACCTATCCATTTAGTGATAAAGAATGATTGTTTATTTTGGATTATGGACCATAGTTTAAACCAGTGGTCCTCAAACTTTTTAAATAGGGGGCCAGTTTACTGTCCCTCAGACTGTGGGAGGGCCAGACTATTGTAAAAACAAGAGCTCACACTCTGTCTCCACCCTTCAGCCCATTTGCCATAACCCGGCTGCCTTGTAAACGTCCTCAGCGGAATGCAACTGGCCTGCGGGCCGTAGTTTGAGAAGCCCTGTTTTAAATCAAGGTTCAATCTGGGATTTGATTTTTTTTAAAAAGTTTGATCATTGTATTTCTATATGATGATTTCTTTTGCAATCTTAGATATCTGACGCATTTAAAAATACTATTCTTTAAAAAACAAAAACAAACAAACAAAAAAAAAACTAAAAACACTATTCTGAGAAGGGATCCACAGGTCTTACCAGATAGGAGCACAATGATTGCCTTGAGAAAAGCACAGAAGGAAGAATCTTCTCCTTAGAGTGGAGCCCAAGGAAGGGAAGTGCTTAATAGAATAAGAAACTGTTTCATTGTTGTCTGTACAGAAATCATTCCCAACTGAAATATAGACATTTATCAGGCACCAAAGTGAGGAAGAACAGCATCTCCTACTAGTGCAGAAAGAAAGGGGGATGCCCTCCTTGTTGCAGGTTCTGGGAGCTGGGCAACAGCAGGCTGAGACTGAGAGGGAAATGGGGAATAAGTCTATTAGAACCAGAAAGGGGTTTATGTTGGCTAATAGGCACTTCTAGGGAAGGAAGATGGTTTCCTTGTGGCATTGCTCCATCTCATTGAAAACCATTCCCAGTGAGTCTCTTCTGTTGTTGTACTGAGAGAGGTTCTAGGAAAAGGCCATAGGATTCAGAAGAGGAAGGGACTCAAAAGGTTTCAAAGTCTAACTATTCCATTCTACAGAGGAAAAAACTAAGGAAAACTTGAAAAGAGAAGGGATCAAGGCAGTTCTGACACATTCCCGCAACCTTTTATAGACTGAAAGTCCTACTTTATGGGAAATCCTCTCCCCAGACTCTGGCCAGTTTGAGAAACATTCTGAAAAATAAATGGATGGTAGAGTCAGAATTCATCTTAGTATTCCATAAGCACTTCTTCAAAGACAGCAAACACAGTAACCAACGAATCAGTGGTCCTACCTTTCCTATTGGAACCGCCTGCTGTTCTCTTCATCTACTTTGAGCCAAGAATGTGTTCAACAGCCTCCAAAAAGAGTCACACTATGAAGAATAAGCTCTCGGATCCCCAGCAGAGTCATTGTGGTTCCTGTGAAAATGTCAGAGGTATATTCTGGACAAAGAGGTTCAACCAGGAAGAAGAAAACTTTGAGGAAATCCTGTTATCTTTAAGCAGCTTATGCACTCATCTCCACATATTCCCCCAGCAAAGATACCTTGGTAACCACATCTCCACCCCATAAAAGCAGGAATCCACACATCAGCCTAATAACAGCTGTCTTCTCCTTTTCCCATACACAGAACCCAATGGAATCAGATTAGGGATTATGGGTGAATAGCCACCACAGAAAATGCCGGCTTCTGCACACCAAGCAAGCCCCTTTTCTCCTCCCCTTCACCATTAGCTTCTTCATTGGCACATAAAGAAATAAAGTTTACCATTATGAAGGCTTTACTATGTACCAGATGGGTGTTAAGTGATGGAGACAGACAAAAGGGGCCTAACTTCTGCCCTAAAGAAACTCACATTCTTCTTGGAGCTGGAGAAGAGGGGTGGATAGAAGGAGATAGAAGCAAAAGATAAATACAAATGGATGTATTCCAAAGTAGGGTGTGAGGAAGGGACAAGGGAGAAGCTGACAAAATGGTAAGGAAAATGTGAGGAAAGGCCACTTGTATCTAGGATGTAAGATTGTTGAAGGAGTGAGCACTGGAAGTGAAACTTGGAGGAAGAAAGGGTTTATGAGAAGAAGATATGAGGAAGAAATATGTTCTGGGAATGGAGGGATTTGCCTATTCAAATGACCGAGACGGATTCCATGTTGAGGTGAGAGAGCAATCCAATTTGTTTGGAGTATTGAGTATGTGAAGAGAAATAATGTGAAAGAAGGCTAGAAGGCTGGAAGATAGATGGTGGAGGGTCAGGGTAAGGAGACTGTATTAGGTCCTACGAAGTACTGAAAGTTTTTAGGCAGTTGAGTGACATCATTAGATAGCCAAGCGATATAGTGGACAGAAGGTTGGACTTAAGTAGACATGGATTCATATACTACCTTGAAGGCTTAATAGCCATCTTTTATCCAAAAGATTTTGGATAAATCATTTAACCGAAGTTTCCCTATCGTTAAATGAGGATAATACTTACACCATCCCGGGTTGTGAGATCAATTGAGGTCATCAAATAAAAGGTCATTTTGCAAATTTTAATGGGCTAGACACTTTATTAGAACTATTAGTAAGAAAGATCATTTTCATAGTTATATTTAGACTTAAAAGGACAGGGTTTAGAGGCAGAAAAAACTATAAAGAAGTTATTACAATAGTCCAGCAAGAGGTGAAAAGGGCCCAAAGTCAAGTGATGGCTATTGAAAAAAAGAGTGGATGTGAATAAAAAGAAACGGTGAGGATAGAATCAATAGGACTTAGTAGAAGATTGAAGAAGTGAAGAAAAAGGACATTCAAAGATTATCCTGAGGTTTCAGTCCAAGATAGAAGGTGAAAAAAACATGAAACTTTGGAAGAAGAGCAAGGTTTTTTGTTTTGTTTTGAAGCAGTGAAGAAATGACATGTTTAGTTTTGAACACACTACATTTGAAGTATTTCTGAGATATGTGGCTAAGACTACCCAGCAGACAATTAGAGGTGTAGGCCTGAAATCCAAAGAAGAGATTAAACTTAGGATTTAAGTTCAGACCAAAAGCAAGGTTATAATAAACAGTTCACAGAAGAAGGAGATGTTCAATTTTTATTTTGCTTGATTTCTCTGCCCATTGGATGGGAAATGGAAAGAACAAAAAAGCGAGCCATAAATTAAAACCTACAATAATGAGGATAAGGAGACAGTAAGAAAGTACCCTGCAGTCCTTGGCGACTTGTCAGCAAGCTCAGATGAATTGTATTCTGGGGTACAGGAAAAACCTGCAGAAGTGACTTCTATTCAAGCCATTATCAATGAAGTTTCAGAGACTATAGAAAAGAAAGAGATTGATGGATTGAAGAGGAGGAATGCTCCCAGTTTTAGGAAGAAAAAAGATAGAGTCTGTAAATAGGCCAGTGAGCTTGATATCAATTCCTGGTCAATTTAGAGAATGAATTATCAAAGAGATGGTCAATGAGCTTCTTGGAAAAATTAGTTGTTAACATAAAGAACTATTACAGTTTCATCAAAAACATGAACAAAATAGAAAAAGAGAAGATTAATGAATTGGGCCTGCAACTTAAAAAGCTAGAAAAAGACCAAATTAAAAACCCCCAACCAAAAATTAAACTTGAAATACTAAAATTAAAAGGAGAAATCAATAATATTGAAAGTAAAAAAACTACTGAATTAATAAATAAAATCAAGAGTTGGTTTTATGAAAAAGCCAATAAAATAGATAAACCTTTGGTAAATTTGATCAGAAAAAGGAAAGAGGAAAATCAAATTGTTAGTCTTACAAATGAAAAGGGGGATCTTTCCACCAATGAAGAGGAAATTAAAGAAATAATGAATTACTTTGCCCAACTTTATGCCAATAAATTTGATAACTTAAGTGAAATGGATGACTACCTCCAAAATATAGGCTTCCTAGATTAACAGAGGAGGAGATAAATTGCTTAAATAGTCCCATTTCAGAAAAAGAAATAGAACAAGTTATTAATCAACTCCCCAGGAAAAAATCCCCAGGACCAGATGGATTTACATGTGAATTCTACCAAACATTTAAAGAACAATTAGCCCCAATGTTACATAAACTATTTGAAAAAATAGGGGATGAAGGAGTCCTACCAAACTCCTTTTATGACACAGACATGGTAATGATATCTAAACCAGGTAGATCGAAAACTGAGAAAGAAAACTATAGATCAATTTCCTTAATGAATATTGATGCTAAAATCTTAAATAAGATATTAGCAAAAAGACTTCAGAAAATCATCCCCAGGATAATACACTATGATCAAGTAGGATTTATACCAGGAATGCAGGGCTGGTTTAATATTAGGAAAACTATTAGTATAACTGACCATATTAATAATCAAATTAATAAAAACCATATGATCATCTCAATAGATGCAGAAAAAAGCATTTGATAAAATCCAATATCCATTCCTATTAAAACACTTGAAAGTATACGAATAAATGGACTATTCCTTAGAATAGTCAGGAGCATATATTTAAGACCGTCAGTAAGCATATGTATTGGAGATAAACTAAAACCTTTCCCAGTAAGATCAGGAGTGAAACAAGGTTGCCCACTATCACCATTACTATTCAATATTGTATTAGAAATGCTAGCCTCAGCAATAAGAGTCGAGAAAGAGATTAAAGGAATAAGAGTAGGTAATGAGGAAATCAAACTGTCACTCTTTGCAGAAGATACGATGGTATACTTAGAAAACCCCAGAGATTCTAATAAAAAGTTATTAGAAATAGTTCACAACTTTAGCAAAGTTGCTGGGTACAAAATAAATCCATATAAATCCTCAGCATTTCTATACATCACCAACAAAATGCAACAGCAAGAGATACAAAGAGAAATTCCATTCCAAACAAATGTCAAGAGCATAAAATATTTGGGAATCCATACACGAAAGAAAAGTCAGGAATTATATGAGCAAAATTACAAAACACTTGCCACAAAAATAAAGTCATATTTAAATAATTGGAAAGACATCCAGTGCTTGTGGATAGGCCAAGCAGATATAATAAAGATGACAATACTCCCCAAACTAATCTATTTATTTAGTGCTATGCCAATCAGACTCCCAAAAAACTATTTTAGTGACCTAGAAAAAATAACAACAAAATTCATATGGAACAACAAAAAGTCGAGAATTTCAAGGGAAGTAATGAAAAAAAAATTAAATGAAGGTGATCTATCTGTACCTGATCTAGAACTATATTATATAGCAGCAGTCACCAAAACCATTTTGTATTGGCTAAGAAATAGACCAGTTGATCTGTGGAACAGATTAGGTACAAAGGACAAAAAAGGGTACAACTATAACAATCTAGTGTTTGATAAACCCAAAGCTACCAATATTTGGGATAAAAATTCATTATTTGGAAAAAACTGTTGGGAAAACTGGAAATTAGTATGGCAGAAATTAGATATGGATCCACACATAACACCATATACCAAGATAAGATCAAAATGGGTCCATGATTTAGGCATAAAGAATGAGATCATAAATAGATTAGAGGAACAGAGAATAGTCTACTTCTCAGACCTGTGGAGGAGGAAGGAATTTATGACCAGAGGAGAACTAGAGATCATTATTGATCACAAAATAGAAGATATTGATTACATCAAACTAAAAAGTTTCTGTACAAACAAAACTAATGCAAACAAGATTAGAAAGAAAGTAACAAATTGGGAAAATATTTTTACAGTTAAAGGTTCTGATAAAGGTCTCATTTCCAAAATATGTAGAGAACTGACCCTAATTTATAAGAAATCAAACCATTCTCCAATTGACAAATGGTCAAAGGATATGAACAGACAATTCTCAGGTGATGAAATTGAAATTATATCCACTCATATGAAAGAGTGTTCCAAATCACTACTGATCAGAGAAATGCAAATTAAGACAACTCTGAGACACCACTACACACCTTGGCTAAGATGACAGGAACAAATAATGATGAATGTTGGAGGGGATGTGGGAAAACTGGGACACTGATACATTGTTGGTGGAGGTGTGAAAGAATCCAGCCATTCCAGAGAGCAATTTGGAACTATGCCCAAAAAGTTATCAAACTGTGCATACCCTTTGACCCAGCATTGCTGCTATTGGGATTATATCCCAAAGAAATACTAAATCGGGGAAAGGGACCTGTATGTGCCAAAATGTTTGTGGCAGCCCTTTTCGTAGTGGCTAGAAACTGGAAAATGAATGGATGCCCATCAATTGGAGAATGGTTGGGTAAATTATGGTATATGAAGGTTATGGAATATTATTGTTCTGTAAGAAATGACCAGCAGGATGAATTCAGAAAGGCTTGGAGAGACTTACATCAACTTATGCTATGAAATGAGTAAAATGAGCAGAACCAGGAGATCACTATACACTTCAACAACAATACTGTATGAGGATGTATTCTGATGGAAGTGGAAATCTTCAACATAGAGAAGATCCAACTCACTTCCAGTTGATCAATGATGGACAGAAACAACTACACCCAGAGAAGGAACACTGGGAAGTGAATGTAAATTGTTAGCACTACTGTCTATCTACCCAGGTTACTTATATCTTTGGAATCTAATACTTAACATGCAACAAGAAAATTGGATTTACACACATATATTGTATCTAGGTTATATTGTAACACATGTAAAATGTATGGGATTGCCTGTCATCAAGGGGAGGGAGTAGGGGGAGGGAGGGAAAATTTGGAAAAATGAATACAAGGGATAATGTTATAAAAAAATTACTCATGCATATATACTGTCAAAAAAATTATAATTATAAAAATTAATAAATAAATAAAAAAACAATCTCGCTAAACCAACCCCATTTCTTTTTCTGAGAATTCCAGAGTAAGTCAAGAATGTTGTAGATATGGTTCCTTCAATATTAACCAAACATTTAACACAGTTTGTAAAAATATTTTTGTTGAACAAGATGGAAGAAATATGGGCTAGACAATAGTGAAGTGAAGTTGAAACTTTACAAATGGCTGGCCTAAAGAATTGTCATTAATAATTGTCTGATATCAACCAGGAAGGAATGCTCCAGGAATCTGTCTATGATCTTATACTATTTAATATTTCCATCAACAACTTGGATAAATTCATAGATTATAAGCTTCTTGAATTTGCAAATGACACAAAGCTAGAAGGAATAAATAGAATGTTGCATTGCTGACTTAGGGTCTCCCCAAAACAGTCAATAAGTAATAAAATGAAGTTTAAGTAGAGATAAATGTAAATTGTTATATGTTACAACTTGGAACAGGTTGAGTACAAACTAGGTAGATGTCCTAGTTGACCCTTGAAGTCCTATTTAGCAAAGCCATCCACCCCCAGATCATATTCTGCTATCATAGAAAAGCAAGTTGCCACCTTCCTATTATTAATTAAGTAATGAAGGATACCTTATGTACCAACACAGAAGATCTCTTTAAACCTTCAGCAACCTGAGTTTAGTATTCATCTCTAAGAGTATCATGATACAAAATATCAAGATTATTAAAAGATGAAAATATCTAGAGCTCACCATACCCCAACCCTATACTTGGGATATTTTCAACTCTGTCAATTATTCACTATTATCTAAGGAAGGGAAAAAAGGAAGGAAGGAAAGAAGGAAGGAAGAATAGAATGAAAAAAGAAAGGAAGGGAGGGAGGAAAGAAGAAAAGGAGGGAGGGAGGAAATAAGGAAGGAAGGAAGGAAGGAAGGAAGGAAGGAAGGAAGGAAGGAAGGAAGGAAGGAAGGAAGGAAGGAAGGAAGGAAGGAAGGAAGGAAGGAAGGAAGGAAGGAAGGAAAGAAGGAAGGAAGGAAGGAAGGAAGAGAAGAAAAAAATGTCTAACCACTGTTAACAAAGCTTCTAATGGTGAACTATTCTCTTCATTAAAAGGGCTGTCTGGCCAGAGGAATAGTTTCTGTTTAGGGACAATTTGATCTCAAAAAGCCCTGGTGAAGGTAATTTTCCTCGGTATAAGAACAGGGCACAGAAGGCTTCTGCGTAGTTTTATCTGGAGCATTGATCAAAAACTCCCCCTTGTTTCCTCTTCTTGCTCCTCTCCTTTGGTGTTCTGGTCACAGTGATCCCCATCCTCTCTTTCATAAGGACTGAGTGTAACTTATAACTCACTCCTCCATTTCAGGCTCATTGTTTCTCACCCAGTGATCTGTCTCGTGCAAGTGCTCGTGACTATCTAGGTCAAGTCCTCGAGCTTCAGATGGGGTCTGCTCACCACCAGCCTTTCCAGACCCTGTGGCGCTCACCCAGAGAGAAACAAATTAATACTCCTAATCAGTCGGTATTAACATCATTCTCCTCCTGTGATTCCTTTCCAGGCTGAAATTGTCCTGGCTGTGCTTAGTGAACCAAGGATATCCAAAGAAAGACTTTGAGAGGGGCCTGTTTCCCAGTCCCCCCTCCTCCTGGTATCAGGAGAATGAAGTAATTCAAAGACCATTTCCAGGGAGAATTTGGATCTCTGTTTCCTCCCCTCCCACTGAGCTGCCCATGCTGCAGGACTTTCTGATTGTGGCAATGTTAAATAACTCCTTCCATGCAGATTTTTTTTTGTAGCTCTCCCTACCTGTGCAAGGGATCAACACACACACACACACACACACACACACACACACACACACGCAACTATTACACCCACACTCTGTCCACAAATAGTGAAGGGGCAAAAAGTGGTTAATATTTTTTAAAAAGCATGGGGGGTGCAGACAAGAGGATGAAAAGAGACATTTGGAGACAGAAGAGTTATTTGGAAGGCAGCAACTTTCTCAATGTATTGGATAGAGAACCAGACAGAGTAGGAGGAGATAGATTCAAATCTAACTTGGGTGACTGGGGAAATTACTTAGCTTACTTAACTCAGGAAAAAAAAAAAAAGATTTAAATTGCAGAGAAGGTATTTATCTGTGTTAGAAGATAGAATTTCATCATAGTTCTCTATACAAATAAAACTATGAGAATGAAGGAAGGAAGAAAAGGAGGAAGAAAGGAAGGGGTTAAAAAAAAGAAAAAAGGATAGAAAGAAGGGAGGGAGGAAAGAAGGAAGGAAGAGAGGAAGGGTGGAAGGATAGAGAAGGGAAGGAAGGAAGGAAGGAAGGAAGGAAGGAAGGAAGGAAGGAAGGAAGGAAGGAAGGAAGGAAGGAAGGAAGGAAGGAAGGAAGGAAGGAAAGAAGGAAGGAGAGAAGGAAGGAAGGAAAGAAGGAAGGAAGGAAGGAAGGAAGGAAGGAAGGAAGGAAGGAAGGAAGGAAGGAAGGAAGGAAGGAAGGAAAGAAGGAAAGAGAGAAGGAAGGAAGGAAAGAAGGAAGGAAGGAAGGAAGGAAGGAAGGAAGGAAGGAAGGAAGGAAGGAAGGAAGGAAGGAAGGAAGGAAAGAAGGAAGGAGAGAAGGAAGGAAGGAAAGAAGGAAGGAAGGAAAGAAGGAAAGAAGGAAGGAAGGAAGGAAGGAAGGAAGGAAGGAAGGAAGGAAGGAAGGAAGGAAGGAAGGAAGGAAGGAAGGAAGGAAGGAAGGAAGAAAGGAAGGAAGGAAGGAAGGAAGGAAGGAAGGAAGGAAGGAAGGAAGGAAGGAAGGAAGGAAGGAAGGAAGGAAGGAAGGAAGGAAGGAAGGAAGGAAGGAAGGAAGGAAGGAAGGAAGGAAGGAAGGAAGGAAGGAAGGAAGGAAAAGAGCCAAAAGAAAAATAAGGAGGGGAGGGAGAGAAACACTTTTCCAGTGGAATATACATAGTTGTATTCTTGGGATCTCTTTTTCTCAGTCTGTTAAACGGTCAGCACTCAGCATGCAAACTTTTCACCATATGAGAACACTCCTCCCTCCTTGCTCTGCTATCAAATACACAGCCAACATCCATGGGTCCATAGCATTAAGAGACCCTCTGGAAACGACATTTAGGAGTCAGTCTTCAGCTGTGTAATCTCATTGGATGTGATGGGATCCTGGCCAAGGTCTTAGTTTAACAACTGACTTTGCCAATTAATGTGATTAGCATGCTAAAATGCCAGCTCCCAGTTTGATAGAAATTTAAGAGCCACTGACCACATTTCTTTATAATGGCCCTAGGCAGCATGTTATTATCCCCATTTTCTAGATGAGGAAATAAATACCCAAAGAAGGGGAAATGAAGTATTGGAGACTCCAGATTTAGGCAAGATTAGATTAAGGATTTTAACTAACCCTGAGTCCAGAACTCCTTTCTGCCACATAAAGCAGGAAAGCTTATTATATAGAAACTTTTCTGTCTATAAAAGAGGGGGTTAGACTTCCAGAACTAATTGTGGATTCAGTGGTTGTCTTTGAGCTCCAGTGCTTGAAATAATACCTGGCATGCAGTAGGTGTTTAATACATGTTCACTGAATTAAACTTAATTATTAGCAACATAACCTTGGGCAGCATATCTCTCTGAATCTTTGTTTCCTCATCTGTAAAATAGAGATGTAATGAGACTCTGCACCTATTTTCTTAACCTATTCATCCCCCTCATAGAAAATAGTCCTGAGGTACTGTCCCTGTTCTTCGAAACCCATTAGGGGTTCTCCAATGCAAAAGTCAATGCCAATTAATATTTATCCGGTGTTATTGATAACCACTTAAAATCAATTAACTTTTACAAAAGGATACTTCTGGAAAAGATATAGTTAGAACCATATTCTAATAGAGGAGGGAGTAGGGAACAATATGCAAATAATTTTGTAAATACTCTATATATACATAGTGTCCTATAAGTTTTAAGGTATTTAAGCTTAAATAGTGTCCTGTGTGAGGAATAGCAAGGAGGTCAGTGAATTTCAGTATGTGGAGGAGAGTAAGGGGTAAAAAGACTAGTAGGAAATATGCCAGAAGGAAGAAAGAAGATGTCAGGTAATGAAGGGATTTAAATGCTAAACAGAGAACTTTACATTTTATTCTGAATAGGGTTCATTGAGTTTATTATATATATATATATACATATATATATATATATATATATATATATCATATTACATCATATAATATATAACATAACATAATATATAATACAGAAAATTATATAAGTTTATAAGAGTTTATAGAGTAGATGGATAACAGGGTGAGACTTAAACTTCAGGAAGATAGCAACTCAATGGAGGATGCCTTGTAGCAGAAAGAGACTTGAAGCAGAAAGACCATCCAGCAGGCTATTGTGATAGCATAGGTAAGAGGTGATGAGAGCCTAAATTACAGTTGGGCTGTATAACTGGAGAAAATAGAATGTGTACAAAAGATAGCAGGAAGGCAGAAAGGACAAGATTGGCAACAAGCTGGATTTGTGTGGTAAGAGTGAGTTGAGAATGACACTGAGGTATCCTCAACAATAGTAAGGAATTTGGGAAGAAGGGAGGGTTTGGAGGAAAAGTAATGAGTTCAGTCTTATATATACTGAGTTTGAAATGCTCATGGGACACTCAGTGTGAGATTTCCAAAAAGCAGTTAGCATGTGGGTCTGTGTCTAAGGAAAGAGACTAAAGCTGGATGTATAGATTTGGAAATCATCTACATAGAAATGATCATTGAATCCATGGGCGTTGACAAAATCACCAAGTGATAGAAAGCATAGAGGAGAGAAGAGATATAGAAATAGTTTTAGGTTATGGAAACATTAAGAGAGTGACCTTCTGAAGTGGAATAGAAGAGTGGGCTATAGGTAGGGAATAGATTGGGGAAGTGAGAAATAAGTGTAACGTGCTCTCCTGGCAGTTATAATTACTAGTCTGTCCTAGACCCACCAGAGTACCTTTGACCACTGTCCTTTGCAGTGTGAACTCTACCCGGCTCGCCTCCTCTGAGGCCTTCAAAGGTCTCTGGCCACAATCTCTTGAATCTATAGCTTAATGACCGGTAGCGCACTCAAGAACAGCCACGTGTAATCTTAAAAGCCTTTATTATACCTACTCACATAATGCCTTAACTGATGCCCTGACTTGTTGGTTCCCGAGTGAACACCTGGTCAGAAGACCCACGTGTTCACTACCAAAACCCTTACCTCTTTTGGCTATCCATCTTGGCTTGGCCACCCAGGCTGGGAAGCCAGGGTGAAGAACGCCAGGTTAAAGAGGGCGATTGCTGCCTGCAGTGGGCTTACATAGGGCCTGTGAGGTCACACACACAGCCAATCAGCGAGAGAGTCACCCATTACGAAGCTATCTCAATATGGCCAGGATCCCACCCGAGGGCAGTCCTAATATCCACAGAAATTACTTCCGGACCACTCAATCTCCCGATGCGCTGTGGCGCCCATTTAAAGGCCCCTTACAAATAAGAACATTTAAAGAAACGTGTGTGTGTGTGTGTGTGTGTGTGTGTGTGTGTTGTCTTTTAATATGAAGGAAGTTGAAGATGGGAAAGTGAAGAAAAAGACTGAACAGCAGGTATTGAACTCATCGAGGAAGAAAGAAAGGAATTGATAGTTAACAGTTACTCTGATTTTGTGGGACATAAATTTGGATAGTATGAACCTCAAAGGAAAAGTGAATGCTGAATGATGCTTCCAGAATAGAGTATGGAAGTGATATGGAGAGCCAAGGAGCATTCTACAACATAGAAGGCATTATAATAGGATGGGAAAAACATTAAATTTGGATTAAGAGGACTTGGATTAAAATCTGGGTCCTATCACTTACTACATGGTTAGCTATGGTTAACTGCTACATGCCTCAATTTCCCCATCTATAAAACAAAGAGGTTGAACTATAGATTACCTCTCAGATGTCTTCCATCTATAAGTATATAAATAATGATAATAGCATCCTTATAAGGTATATGATTTAGGCAAAAAGTATGATATGATAAACAAATTAGGAAAGCAAGGAATAATTTACCTATCAGATATTTGGAGAAAGGAGGAATTTATAAAAGCTAGAGAACATTATAAAAGGTAAAATGGGCAGCTTTGATTACATTAAATTAAAAAGATTTTGCCCAAAGCCAACAGAAACAAGATTAAAAGGGAAGTACAAAGCTGGGAAAAATCTTTATAACCAGTGTTTCTGATAAAGGTCTCATTTCTAAAATATATGAAGAACTGTGTCAGATTTATAAGAATACAAGTCATTCCTCAATTGATAAATGGTCAAAGGATATGAACAGTTTTCATATGACAAAATTAAAGCCATCTGTAATCATATGAAAAAATGCTCTAAATCATTATTGATCAGAGAAATCCAAATTAAAAGTTCTGAGATACCACTTCCCATCTCTCAAATTTGACTAAAACGACAGGAAAAGACAATGATAAATGTTGGAGGGCATGTGGGAAAACTGTGACACTAATGCACCGTTGGTGGAATGGAGAAATATCCAGTCATTCTGAAGAGCAATTTGGAAATATGTCCAGAGGGCTATAAAACTGGGCATATAAAAACAGTGCCATTACTGGGTCTGTATCCCAAAGAAATCATAAAGGAGGGAAAAGGACTCATATGTGCAAAAACTGTTTGTAGCAGCTCTTTTTGCGGTAGTAAATTATTAGAAAATGAGTAGATACACATCAATTGGGAACGGCTGAACAAGTTGTGGTATATGAAGATAATGGAATATTACTGTTCTATTAAAAAAAATGATGAACAAGCTCATTTTAGAAAGGCCTGGAAAGAGTTACATGAACTGATACTGAGCTAAACAAGCAGAACCAGGAGAACATTGTACACAATAACAGCAAGAATGTACAACGATTAACTATAAAAGACTTGGTTCTTCTCAGTGGTTCGGTGATGCAAAGCAATCCCAATAGACTTTAGACAGAAAACTCCATCTGCATCTAGAAAAAGAACTATGGAGACTGAATGTAAATCAACTATGTTATATTCACTTTTTTTCTGTTTTTTTTTCTCTCTTTCTCATGTGTTTTTTTTTCCATTTGTTCTTATTTTTCTCTCCCAACATGATTCATAAAGCAATGTGTATTAAAAATAAATAACTTTTTTAAAACTCCCTTATATGATTCAATTTGTGTAAGTAAAGTGTTTCATAACCTAAAAGTCCTGGGTAAAAATCCTTTTGCTATTTTTGTCTGGATTTGCGCTTTTATCAATGTAATACACCAGTGAGAAAGCTCCCTCCACCAATGCAGATCCATCCCAGACCTCTCCCTGCTTGTTCTGCACATATAATCTTAGAATGAAGCCTGAGGATACTGAGAGATATAGTGGCCAGAGGCCACCCAAGCATCCAAGCAGTAAAAGAAACCCTATCTTCTTGGGTCTGACATCAACTTGATCCTTACAGAAACCCCCTGAAATTAGGTAGCATGAGCCTTATACCCATTTTACAGCTAAGTAAACTGAAACTCAGAGACAGAGTTTGCTTAAGGTCAGTCTCAGACTTGGGATTCAAATTCAGGTGTCTTAGCCTAAGTCCATTACTCTCTCTGCTATGCCAGGCTTCCTTTTACAGGCATCAAGTCTCCAGAATAACATATATGGTCCTTATTAGTCATACTGTTTTCTGTCTGTTTCCCAGAGCTCCTGGGTCAGGCTGCCCCACTGTCAAAATTTTGGTTTTGGTCATCCAGATAGGTCATTATCTGTCTTACTCGACTCCAATTTTCTATTAAAATTCAAACACTTATACTTCAATATGTAGAAGGAGGGCAGCTTGCTTTATTAGACTCCAGCAAAACAAAGATAATAGAAATAGCTCACATTTAAAAAGATCTCCAAAGTGATTTCCTCAAAGCAGCCTGGGTGGAAAGGGGTGGAAGAGGAGCAATTAATTTTCTCCATTTAGAAACAGTCTCAACAAAGGGGGATGATCTGCTTGGGTCCCATAGCCCAGAAGGGTAGGTGCTTTCTTCATAGAAGGGGGCCACCCCTTGCTTTCTCCTAATATCTAGAAGGTCCCACTGGGGAGTTCTGGCTGTATGCCTGTAAATTCTTGCCCTTTCCAGGTAAATTGCCCATTTTTCTCCCCCCCCCTAGTTTATTTTCTTGAAAATATCTTACATATCTGTTATTTTTCAAAATTCCTCATTGTTTATATATTGAAGCCTGTTCATACCCACCATAATAGCTAATAGCTGGTATTTATATAGTTCTTTACGATTTGCAAAGCACTTTACAAATAACTCATTTTGTCATCCCAACAACCCTGTGGAATAGTTGCTACTAGTATTCCTATTTTACAGATGAGGCAGACAGAGATTAAATGACTTACTCATAGTTATTCAATTAGAAAAGCATCTGAACCACTACATAGAATTCCCAATCCCTCTAATTTTGTCCGCCTGCATTTTGGATTTCCTTCAGAGGTTAATTGTACACTATTTCAAAATCTGATTCTTTTTGTACAGCAAAATAACTGTATGGACATGGATACATATATTTTATTTAACTTATACTTTAACATATTTAACATGTATTGGTCAACCTGCCATCTGGGGGAAAGGGTGGGGGGAAGGAGGGGAAAAGTTGGAACAGAAGATTTTGCAATTGTCAATGCTGAAAATTTACCTATGCATAAAATTTTTGTAAAAATTAACTAACTAAATAAATAAAGAAAAAAGAAAGATGTCTGAGGCTGAAGTCATCTTCCTAATTATAAGAATGTTCTAATCCAGCACACTCCCTATTTACTTCCTATTACTTGCCTATTCATCCACATAAGAAAAACCAAGTGGATGAAGAAATCTAGTGCCCAGATTATGGGTTGTCCATACATTTGGATACCCGATTTATCGAGTTTGTCTACCAGCAGAAAACTGGGCCCTAGAATTGAACTGCAGAAGAGATAGTAAACTGGATTGCTTTGGGAAATTGTGAAACTATCATGGACTCCAAGATTCCCATGAAAGCCAATGTCCATTTTTTCAGTACTGACATTCCAATTATGCTGCCAGATGGCAACAAGATATGGAATATGATTGTCTCTGAAGAAATCTAAAAATGGATATCACATTCTACTCTAGCTCGCTACAATAATTTAGGGCTTATAAAGCAATAAACCTGTGAGGTAAGTAGAACCTCTAATAATAAAAAAGTTATTTACACTGGGAGAATAATATATTTGAGTTTATTTGCTGAGTATTTAATTTAATTGATGGCATAACTATTAATAGCTTTGCTTTTCTTTCTACTTTATCTCATAAATTGAAAACAATTTTTTCAGCACTGGTGGCATCTGAGTAGCTCTCTGGACAGCTTTTAAATCTTTATATGAGGCAGATTGAATAATAAAAGGTTGTGTAAGAACCTCCCAGCACATGGTACATGGAAAGAATTTTACTAGGAAAGAATACTGACTCTAGAGTCAGAGGATGTGGATTCAAATCCAATGTGTGATGAATCTTGTGTGACAGAACAAATTATCTCTGGGTGTTTTAGCTTCCTCATTTATAAAATAAGAGCAGTAGATTTTTCAATCTGGCTGTCTGCTAAAGTCCTATGTACATAAATGTAGTAAGATAAAAAATAGGATTATAAAGGAAACTAAGGACAGTGTTCCAGGGAGCTAGGTACAACAGCACTATGGATAAAGGGGCTGAATCTGGAATCAGGAAGTACAAATTTTACTTCAGATATTTACTACCTATGTGACCTTAGGCAAATCAGTTAGCCTCAGCTTCCTTAATTGTAAAATGGAGATTATAATAGCACTTTCCATTCAGGGAGGTTGTGAAGATTAAATGAGATTATATTTATAAAAACTTTAGCACACAGTCTGGCCCTTAGCACATGCTATAAAAAATGTTAGCTATTACTGTTAACTATAATTATGAAAATATTGGGAAAATAACAAGTTTGTGAGCCCAGACTAAGAACCTCTTGTCTATGATGTGATAATGTAGACTGGTTATGGGAATTGTAGCAATAGGATGAAGTGGTAGGCTAGAAAGAGCAATAGCCTATTGCTGAAGTGGGTCAGATCTCTACAATTTCTTATATCTTATGCTTTAAGACTGAAAACACAGCTTCCTTCTTAATACTAAGGCTCTTTGGATTATCCACAAAGCAAAGATGGAAAACATCACTCAACAGCAGACTTCCTCTTTGTCCTGAGTCAAGTGCAAGAGCCAGAAAGTAGACAAAGGCTTTTTCTAGGTTACTCAAGAGCTTAAACCCCAAAGTCCCACCTGTTTCCCAAGCTGTACAAAAGCCAAAAGCAGCGTGAAGTTCATTCAAAGAAAATCCCATCTCTCTCTCATTTTAATGAAAGACACTTGGTTGGGGACAATTCAGAAGGGGATAGTCAATAACCACTGGTAGGCTCTCAGAGTTGAGAGTGCAGAGAGTACCTGTGATGTCACCTAGTCTAATCCCCTCATTTTACAGATTAGGAAACTGAGGTCTTGAGAGGTTCAGTAATTCCTTCAAAATCACACAGATGCAGAGCCAGGATTTCGGATTCCATGGCCAGAATTTTTTCTTCTAGTGGAAACTGACTTCCAACTACTTCTCTTTTATAGATGAAGGAACTAGGGATGTCCAAGGCCATTGATTAACAGTGAAGCAAGGTTCAGAACCAAGATGAAACCTGGAGCTCCTTCTAACTCCACCACAGACAAGCTGGTGTGTTGGGAAAAGAACTCGATTTGGAGTAAAAGAAGGATTTTCACATCCCAGCTCTTCCATTTAACTTTGAGATCTTTGTCCTTCAGAAAGTGTCTTAATTCATCTATAAAATGGTGAGAATTCCCATCCTATGTCTCCCATAGACTTAGGTCAAACTGAGATGGAGGCTGAAATCATCATCAATCAACATTTATTAAGTCCTAACAGGTTCCATGGATTGTCATAGGAACACAAAAAAAGGATAGTACTTACCTTAAGCAGCTTACAATCTAATGGTGAAAACTTTGAGAAACACTATTTTAAGGAGAAGGATTCTACTTCTGAAGTCAGAGAAAATGAGTTCAAAATCTTCTGTCAATCTTACCACCTTTGTGATTTGGGCACCAGTTACCTACTCTGTAAAATGAGGGATGAATGACCTCTAAAGACCCTTCCAGCTTGTTGTCATAAGGAGCCATATATAAATGTGAGAGCATGGAAACAATAATGAGAATTATAGCAAGCAAAGCTACAGCCAGGGCTCTAATCACAGTATGCCAACTATATATGTGTGTATGTGTGTGTGTTTACAGATATCGGTGTATATGTATATATGTACATAATACATACATGTATTTTTTCTAGCTTTCTTTGGGAGGGGGAAGAAGAAATAAAGTAAAAAGTCCACAAGAGAGAACAAAAGAAAACCTATAAGGAAGCAAAGAAAAGATGAACAATTTTGAAATATGTAGTATTTATTATATAGACTTTCTTAAAATGGAAATGTATTACTTTATATTGAATTTTCTCATATGTTCTGCTGTATACATGACATTTTTCTTTTCTTATTTCATATTTAAGTTTATTTTTTTTTCCCTGAGGCTGGGGTTAAGTGACTTGCCCAGGGTCACACAGCTAGGAAGTGTTAAGTGTCTGAGACCAGATTTGCACTCTGGTCCTCCTGAATTCAAGGCTGGTGCTCTATTCACTGCACCACCTAGCTGCTCCCATATTTAAGTTTAAAATAAATTTTAAAACTTTAAAAAAAGACAACAAGAACAGCACACAGTAGGAGCATTCTTACCTAAGAGATTTTAAAATAGTGTTTGATAAGCTCACTGCACTACTGATGATTATCATTAAAAGTAACTAGGAATTTTTTACTCTGAAGTATGTGTCAGAAATAGGAGCAAATACCATGAGCCAAATGGGGGCCATTGGCAGGGGGTGTCAAACCCTGAGGATGGAATAGAGAAGTAGAATAATGGAGCAATGGATGGAAGAGAGACAGAGGTTTCAGCATAACAACATACCTACTGATCCTTTTTTTAGACATACACATATATGCATGTATATACTCATACTCACATATGTAAGACCAAACTAGGCATTTCTACTTGTCATTTGTTTCCCTGAAGGTAAAGAGCATCTTCCTTCATAAATCCAAGTCTTCCCATGTTTTTATAGATCAACCAGCTCATTATTTCCTACACCACTGTAATCTTCCAACCTAATCACACTGATCTGAGAGATTGTCTATGAAAGCTCCCCCTGCAATTTTCTGCATTCTTTCTATTCTTAGCTGCATGGGTTTTATTTATACAAGAAAATTTTAATTTAAAATAATCAGAATTATCCATTTTATATTTCAACTTTGTTTTCACCTTATAATGTGGTTTAAGATCTGATGCTAATGAATCTACTTCCTTCACATCTTTTCCCCCTGGTTTCTTTAAAGTTTCTGAAATCTATTCTTCCAAATGAACTTTGTTATTTTTTTCTAATTCAGCAAAATAATTTTAGTAATTTAATTGCTATGGCATTACTTTAAAAGATTAGATAAAACTGTCATATTTAACATTATATTAGTTTTATCTCCCCATGAACAATAAATTATTTAGATCTAACTTTATTTGTATAAAGTATTTGGTGTTTGTATCTATATAGTCCCTGTGTCTATTTTGGCATGTGTATTCTCAAGTTTTTTATACTAATTATTTTATTTTTTAAACAAAAAGAAAAACAAAGGTGGAAAACAAAACAAAACAAAACAGAACATAGTCATATGCCCAGAGAGGTATTCAACCATCAGAAAGGATTCAAAATATACAGCAATAAATAACCAGTTCAAGAAAGGATATATAATTTAGAAGAAAGTATATTCATGAGTGTCCATCTTTTTTCTTTGTTTCCTTGTAGGTTGTTCTTTTGTTCTCTGCTGCTCGTTTTTTTAATTTTATTCTTTTTTCCCCTTTTCATATCCCCCCCCCCTAATCCCTAGCAGGCTGTAGTTAAGCAGATATGTATATGTGTATATATATACATTCACACATACACACTAACCCCCCCATATGTATATATATATACATTCACACCCACAGAACCACATACATATACATATATCTACATACACATAGAGCACCATACAAGCATATCTACATATACTAAGAAACACACACATATATACACACACATACACATTTACCTGCATGTAAACATGCATCTAAAACAATATTAGTGTGACTGACACATAATGTGGATTTCTCTCTTGATTGAATCTTTAAGTTTGACTTTGTCTAAGATCAGTGATTACTAGCCTTCCTTTTTTTTCCTAATAAATTCTACTCCTGATCCTTGTTGTAGTGTTTGTGTATATCTCTTCTTTCCTATCCCTGTTAATGCTTCTGCTTTAATTCTGCTCCTTAACTTGCCTGGCCATTACTTAACCTCCCCCCACACCCGTGGATCCCTTCTTTGTTTTCTTCCCCCATCCTTTGCTTCTTCTTCCACCCATCCCTCCTTCCTTATGTCTTCATACATTTTGGGGGGTGCTATACCCTCCATGGTATATATGTAGTGTTGCCTAATGAACTCATTCCCAATGTGAGCAGGTTTTCAGAACTATGAGCCCTTCTCTCCCTCTAATTCTTCTGTGTCTATTCTTCCCCGTGCCTCATTTGTATAATATAATTTACTATTTTGACTTTTTTCTAGGTGATAGGCCGTTTTGATTTTTAGGGTCAGATAATATTCAACTCTACCCCAGTCTTTCTTTTGAGCTACCCAGCTGCTGATGTCAGTTTTAAAGGTATGGTATACATTTCCATGTAAAAAACACAATTTGTCCATTATAAGTTCCTTGAAATTGATCTTTGATTCTTGGTTTTTATATATTAAATTTTCTATTAAGTTTGGGTTTAGTTGAAAGTCCTGAAAACCTTCAAGTTCACTGAATGCCCATTTTTTTTCATTCAATATTAAGGATAATTTTGCTGGATATGATATTTTTGGCAACAGGTCTAGTCCAGTTATGATTCTAGGACCTGCGTGCAGTCTCTTATTGTGACTACTGACAAGCCTTTAAACTCTAATTGTAGCTCCAGTATATTTATATTCTTTTCTTGTTTCTTGCAAAAATTTTTTCTTTGATCTGGGTATTTTGAAACTTGGCAATAATACTCCTATTTGTTTTCCACAAACGATTTCTTTATGGTGATGATTGGTAGTTTTTTTTTTTTTCTTTCTACTTTCTCCTCATGTTCTATCACTGTAGGACAATTTTCTTGGATTATTTCTTGCATTATTGTGATAAGGGGTTTTGTTAGATTTTTTTTTTTTTGGTCACAGCTTTCAGGCAGTCCAATTCTTAATATTTTCTCTTCTTGGTCTGTTCTCCAGTTCTGTTGTTTTTCTTATGTTTCACATTCTGTCCTATTTTTTTCATTCTTTATATTGTTTTGTTATTTCTCAGTTTCTCATAGCTTCACTGGTTTCCCCTTACCCAATTCTAATTTTCAAAGAGTTATTTTCTTCTGTCAGACTCTGGATCTCCTTTTCTAATTGGTTAACTTTTTCACAATCTTCTTTTTCTTGGATGGTTTCAATTTTAATTTTAATTTTTTTTGTTTTTCCTCAATATCTTTCATTTGACTTTCAAATTATTTTTTGAGTTCTATAAATTCTCTTCAGGCAGGAATCCATTTAATGTTACTCTTTGGGATAGAACAAGCTTTTTTTTAACTTCGGTGTCCTCCTCTGAAGATGAATTCCAGTTTTCCCTATTCTCACTGAAAGTTTCTATGATGGGATTCTTCTTTGCCATTTCATTTTGTTTTTTTAATGAGAAGTATTAATGTAAGCATCTCTAATTGTGGAGAGGGAGAGGGAGATGGTGCCTCTATCTTCACTTCAGCTCTTCTCTATGACCAGAACGCCAAACCAAAAGATCCTCCCTCCTACAAGTGCAGGTATTCTCCAGCATCCCTGCCCCATTGCCCCTGCACTCACTGGGTGCTGGTTCCCTCTTGCCCAGGGCCGCAGCAGAACTGGACCCAGCACGCCCAATCAGCAGAACATCCCTCACTCTTCTTAGGCTTAGACTCCCAATTCCACATGCTGTCTGAGAGGTAAATGTTTCAATGGTTCCTGCTAAAGCTTCAGACAAACCCAGCTAGCCCCAGGGGTCTACACTTGCTTGATATTTCTGTGGAACTAGTCTAGAGGTGCTTGTACTTCACACAGCTTAATCTCTGGCTTTGGGTCTTTGGGTCTTCTTGTGTTATACCAGGAGGACCCCTGTTCTGCCCTAAATCTTCTTTGTTTTCACCAATCTATGTTCAACCTGAGCACAAACTTTTCTGTTTGTGGGGGAAATCTGGAGAGCTTGAAATTTACTGACCTACTTTTCTATCTTCTCACAATAGATTATTTTAGTTATTTTAAATGGTTAAAATAAAGATCAATAAAATGATTGACACATGGTATAGTTTTCTGATTTTTCTTTTTTGATTAAATCTATTTTAGCTTTAACTTTGAGATCATGATTACTAACCCTAATTTTTTGCATAATAAATTCTACTCCTAAACTTTATTTTATATTTCTGTGTATCTCTCATTTTTATAGCATTACATGAAAGCTACACATTGTTGAATTCAAATTTTTTATCTGCTATCAATTCCATTTTATGGGTAAATTCATTCTATTGACATTCTAAACTATAATTATTTGTTGTATTTTTTCTTTCCTATTTTTCCTCCCTAATATTCTCACTCTATCCCTATTCTTCCTCACTCCTTTGCTTTTTTTACCCCATATCTTGCCCTACTATTCCTTAACCTACCTTGTCCTCCAAGAATCTCTTCCTTATCCTTTCCCCTTACTCTATCCCCTCTCCCTCTGAATTTAGAAGACTTTATGCATATCTGTATCTATCTATAGATATATCTAAATATCTTGTTCCTCTTTAACTTTTTCCTATTAATCCACACACTTTTCTATACTTCTCCTTATCCTGTTCCCTTACTTTCTTAATACTTTAAAAATTTAGAAGACTATATTTTTTTAATGTTCTCTCTTCTACCCATATGTGATATGAGCAGGGTTCCCAAACTACTAACTCTCCTCCCTCATCTGATTCTTCTATATTAGTTCTTCCTCTTGTACCTCATTTGAATGAGATAATTACTCTTTTTACTTTTTCCTATCCCATTTTATACCTCCCCCCAGTCTTTCTTTTGAACTACCCAATTACTAATGAGAATCTTAGCCATACAGTTTACATTTCCACAAATAAAAAATAAACAATTTGTCCTTATTGAGTCCCTTGTAATTGGTCTTTGATGCCTTATATTTCTCCCGATTATTTTCTCTTAAGTTCTGGTCTTTTTGCAACAAAATTCTGAAAGTCCGTCACTTTATTGAATATCCATTTTTTTCATTCAGGATTATACTTACCTTTGCTGGGCATGATATTTCTGGCTGCAACCTCTGTTCATTTTCTCTTCAATATATATAGTCCAAGACCTGTAGCCACTATTAGTCCTTATGTAATTCTGATTGTGATACTGCAGCATTTAATTTTTTCCCTTATCATATTATTTTCTCCTTAATCTGGGGGTTTCAGAATTTGACTGTAAAATTCCTGTAGATTTTTAATGTTAAAATCTCTTTTATATAGTGATCAGTAGATTTTTTTTCTATTTCTACTTTCCCTCTTGTTCTAACTACAGAATATTTTTTTTTCCTTGAGGCAATTGGAGTTTAAGTGGCTTGCCCTGGGTCAGTTAGGAAGTGTTAAATGTCTGAGACTAGATTTGAACTCAGGTCCCTCCTGACTTCAGGGCTTCTATTCATTGCACCTCCTAACTGCCCAAAAAGATAATTTTTTAAAACTATTTTTTGACATTTTAAGATTATTTTTTTGTCCTAGCTTTCAGATAGTCCAATTGTTCTTATGTTTTCTTCTCTTGATTTGTTCTCTAAATCTGTTGTTTTCTTTTTATGAGATGTTTCACCTTTTCTTTTATTTTTTCATTCTTTTTATTTTCTTTTATTATTTAATGGTCTTCTATAATGTCATTGCTTTTCCCTTGCCCAATTCTAGTTTTCAAGGAGTTATCGTCTTCCTTAAGATTCTGGATTTCCAGTTCCAGTTGGTTGACTTTCTTTTCATAATCTTGGTTTTCCTTATTTTCTTTTTCCTCAACATCTCTTATTTTTTGAGGTCTTTTTTGAATTCTCTCACTGTCTTTTAAAATGTTTATTCTAAAAGAAAATCACTAAGACATCTGGAGACAACAAACCCACTTCCACAAGTTCTCTGTCTGGAAAACACGGTTACACGCCTTCCATTTCTAACTCAACACTGTCCTCTATAGGCCGTGAGGATCTGTCTGATGGACAGTTAATTCAATCTGGTTCTCAGTCCATCAACAAGAATGCTGGTACATTTTGTGGGCCCTGTGCTTGGCACAAAGACACAGACAAAAATCTGGTTCTTCCAGGAGCTTAGATTCTATTTCTCAGTGTCAGAGAACAGGCCTCTGAGTGAAGTTATAGAGAGACAGATGCAGATCTTGTGGAAAGAAAACCTTCCCTGGACTTGGTTGAACAAATACAAAATGTCCACATGAAGTCAATATAAAGTCAACTGAGATGCAGGTAGTTCTGCTGGGGCACAGCTAGCTGTCTTGCTAATACCAATAGCCCAAAGTAGCTCATTTCTATTCCTTCACATTATTTGCAGTCACTTATAATCTATTTAAAAACAACCTTCTCAGGGATTCCAGTTTCCTTTCTCATCCAACTCTTCATGACTATGGGCAATCCTCTCTAGGCCTTCTGATTTCCCAAAAGTGTTTTCTCTCAGGATATCCCAGGATCTCCCAGTTACTTCCACAGTTCTGATCAGGGCAGGGCTGATCTCTCCAGTAAATGTTTCCATGGCCCATTTGTAAAAATCCCAAACAACTATAGCACACTGCAACTACTTTCCTTGCAAAATATCTCGTATTTAACTTCTCTACACTTTCTCTTTATGTTCATTCTGTATATGCTTATATATGTGTATATATGCATGCATATGCATGTATGTATATATGTACATAGATATACAATATAAACATATACATACATCTGTGTATATATGTGTGAGTATGTGTGTGTATATGTGTGTGTGTGAACATACACACACATATTGTGCAGTTAAGTAGAAAGGATAAGGTTTAAGCACTGAATCTGATGGGCACACACTGACTGAGCAATGACCATGGACAAATCACTTTGTGTTCATCTTCTGGCCTTCAACCTGTCATATGTGGCTTAAGCAAAATTCCCAAAAAATTACATTTAATTTTTTATGTTGATCCACAATATATGGAAACTGGGATAGGAAAAGTCACGATGTGAAAGGGATAACTATATAAATTGATGATCTACTTCCTACTTAGAGGGAGTTTCCTCACTTGGGAGTTCTTTCTATGGATGAAATAATAGAACCAACCTAACTCTCCTCTCTTGGAGCAATAACCTGGATTAGAATGAAAATTAATGTACTTTACTGGGAAGGGCTCTGAATTCGGGATCAGGAAATCTAGTTTTGAGCCCAAGCTCTGACAATGATTGTGGATAACTGGAAAAGTCATATCCCTTCTCTGGGCCAGTTTTTTTTTAATCTATAAAAATGGGGATAATACTTACACTACCCATCTAATCAGATTGTTGCAAAGAATAAATGATATAATATATGGAATATCCTTTTTGCAAAATGAAAAGTATGATTATTTGTATCTACTATACTATATTACTATACTCAGTCCCCACTTTCAAGAAACTTAAGATCTAGTAAAGGTGATTAGATATGTGTCCAAAGGAAGACATATTTTTATTGTATATTAAGGGGAAAATATAAAAAATAGTGTAGAGACCTTTTTACCTTCTTCATCAGCCTTAAACTTAAAGGGAAGAGCTGGAAGAGACCTGAAGGATCCATTATAAGAGTAACTCACAAGACTTCTTAGCAGTTCTATTAAAAGACTGCAGGTCTTAGAACACTATATGGAAGAGCAAAAGAACTGGCATTGCAGCTGAAAATATCATTCCTACCAAAGTTAAGCATAATCCTGAACAGCAAAAAAACAAAGACAAAGAAATAATTGATGTTCAATGAATTGCCGAATTACAAGATTTTGCTTCAAAAAGACCATCTTAATAGAAAAATTGACATAAGATCCAAGAGAAACATAAGGTAAGCACTAAGAACACTAACCCCTCACTCTATTCCTGAGAATGCTCAATTTTCTCTACCAATTATCTGAATACCTATATCCTGCCAACAGAAACTATTAGCAAAATGGCCACAAATTTGTTAAAGGTCAATATCCTTTCCTCCCTATACATCTGTGCTAATGGTGGCCCTCCAAATGTTTGGTGGGCTGGACCCCACTAAATGAATGTACACTCAAGATAGATTTAATGGGAACTATGCAGACTATGGATTATCAGGGGACATTAGAAGCCTAGCATAAACACATAAATTCATCAAAATTAAGTTCTTCATGAAGAAAACAGAATTCTTAGCAATGATCCTTTAAAAAAGAAACAATATTTGGGTTGTTCTTTTTTGTACATTGCTGTCACTTTCCATTGACTACCTTCACTCAATACTTCACCCAATAGAATCTTCCCTTCTAACAATGAAATACAGGTAAGTAAAACAAAGCAGCATGTTGGTCAGATATATCTAACAACAAATACATCCATCCACACCTATAATCCACCACATTTCTGCCAAAAGACACACACAAGTTTTACCATCCATCCTTTGATGCCATGACAGACCACAGTTCTTGATTAAAGTTCTCATGCCTTCCAATATTTTTCTCCTTATGTTATTGTGGTCATTATATAAATTGGTTTTCCTAGTGCTGCTTATTTTATCCTGAATCTAGTGATTCTATGAGTGTCAGATGAAGGATATATGAGGACTTTTGAAGGAGAATAGAGAAGAGAGGAGGCCCATTTGCCTTTGGGGGTGTCTGTTTTTCTGATTGCTTTGGCAAGTGGCTAGATAATTTGCAACTCATGGGAAAATGACCTAAGACTCTACCTATAATACAGAGAGGGTGGTACAAATTTAAGGGACACATTAGAAGGAGCTAGAGTTGATTCTCAATCTCTTGGAAGCAGAGCAAATGCCAATCTATTTATGCAGCTGCCTGTGCCATCTGGCAGAATCAACAGTGTATCACATTTCTGTATCCCATCAACAATCTGGACACTGATCTTCCATGGAGATTTGCCATGAGTGGAAAAAGCCCTAAGCAAATACTCCTAGCTGGCTCCCTACTGATAACAACTGGGTAGATTTGAACTTCTAGTCTTTATCTGTGTCTTGGAGCTAGATGTGGGGATTGAAGGAGGCCTAGAAGAGATATGGAAAGTGTAATCATCAGGTCCCATGATGTTAGCTTGCTGATTTACTTTTATTCTGATTAAGGATTGAGTACAAGGATATGATGGGTGTATATAAAAATCTTGACAGAATACAACAGGATTTGGGCAAAATTCAGGAGAGTTTCCCTAAATGGAATGGGGACTATGGGTATTGATTTGATATATAAATTAGAATAGTGATATCAACTCTTGAAATAGGTGAATCCAAGGGGTAGGAGACAATTTACTCTCAGAGAGCCAAAAAAAGGTTCCAAGAATTTGATAGTCATACCAGAGTGTGTATATGTTTGTATGAGACTGGTTGGGCTGAGCATTTTGAGCAAATATACTCTGGCCAGTACATCCAGAAGAATACTTAACACTAGTTAGAGTGAATAAATAATGCATTTATTAAGTACTTATTGGATACAAGCATCTTGATAAACACTGGGGATACAAATTAGGAAGTAAGCCAGTCTCTGCTCTTAAGTAGCTCACAACTCTAATGGAGTGATCTCCTCATCCTCAAATAAACTTCTGTAGAACTGGCTGATGATCATCTTAGACATCATTCAAACTCAAATACATTTAGTAAAAAGGGAAATTTGTGCATAACAAGAAATTATTCCAGAAACAAATATTTTAGGTGGTTGTCTGGTTTTCATATCTTTCAAGCAATTGTTATATATTGTTTCATGGAATAATTGAATAGTTTCAGTACCAAAGCTGCAAAGCAAGTATAATTGTTCTCTGGGAGGGGGGCAGATTCTACTTTCTCCATAATGACTGTGTCATTTATAGTTTTAGATTATGACAGATTGGGGGCCCTCTGAGGTTCAAGAGAAAACTACAAATCCCAGAATTCTCATAGGGAAAGTAGACAATCCCTAAAACTGGAGTTGTGCAGAATCATATGATTGACTTAAAATCCATTCCTTAAATGTAGCCTTTCTAAGTCATATCTCATAGTTCTCTCTCACTCTACCCTTCAACAGAAGTAACTTTTGTTTAAAAATTAGAGTTAGTCTAATGAAGGCTAATTTAGTTCTGAAAATTGTCCATATTTGTTATTCCCTATAGCTAGTGAATTCAATATCTAGTTTTTTTAATCCTTGACAGTCATTCTTATGTCCCAGTGAGACAATCCCTTCTACACCCTTGTACTCAGCCAGCTCAGCCCTCACCTCTGCTTCTCTTCCTTCTCTTTCTAGTGTGTCCTTTGGAGTCCCTGTTAATTGCCTCTTTAATAATAAACTCTACAACTCTTCCAGGAATCAAAGCCAAGCTCTTTGTCTTTTTTTGGAAAATCAAGACATTTGCCCTCCTCAAGTATTGCACCTTCACCTCCCATTGTCCATAAACTTTCAACAGTCAATGAGGGTTAGCCACCAGTTACATCTGCCATTTGTTTCTCTATCCCAGGATACAGTTTGTCTGGGCCTGTTGATGTGAATTAAGCCATTTTTGTTCTGTCCTTTCTAAGCCAACAATCCTTAGAAGAAAAACAAGAAGTAAAATGAATATGTAGCTATGATTTCTCACCATTACCATTATAACAATTTTATCCATCTTGAACTTCACCTAAAACAAATTAGAAAGAATAAGACAAACTCTCAGATTTTGTCATTGTTGTTGTTTTCGGGTTTGGGTACAGCAGAATGATCAAGGGGATCCTTGGTTGATTTGATAGTATCTTATCTATTCAATGAGATGAAAAGATGCAGGCCTTTGATGGACTAGAATACTTTCCATGGAGCTGGACATGTGCATTGGACACTCTGAGGAACCTATATCTTGTAGAGAAGATAAAGTGGGCTTCTCTGAGTGATTCCAGGTGGCTGTAGCTCACTTTTGATGAATAGCTGAGTGATTCTCAGGAGGACTAATTATTGCATGAACCTTTCCCTCTGCCATGTAGAAGAGGTCCAAGGAGAAATTACTTCATGGATTTTTTTTGAATGCCTCTCAAATTCTTTGTGTTCCTTGTACTTTCAGATAGAGTATACTAAGGAAATGGTGAGGGGATTATTCCTCCCCAAAATACTAGAAAATGATGAGCTGTACTGGATGTACAAGCACATCTCCTGAGGCCATCAAATCACACCAGGAGATATGCTTGTACATAACTTAAGCCCAAAGTTCTGAGGCTTCCCTATCACTGGCTTCTTCGTCTGCCTCTCTGGTCCCTTCTCTTAGTTTAGCTCAGCATCTTTAATACTTGAGAAATAGATGTTTCCAGTGTTGAGGGATACCTCATGAGTCATTTTGAGTTCCAAAGCTCCTGAGATCCAGAGTAAGATACCATCACCCAGGAGATTTCCTTACTAGCATACTCCTTGGGCAAGAGAGGAGGATCCTGCCACTGAAGGACCACAGAAAGCCACATATGGTGAGATGGCAGATCTGGACCTGATCAACCCTCAAGGATACTTGTTGTGACTCATATAGTACAGCTCCAAAGTAAATGCAAAAAAGAAAAAGAAAAGCTTTTTTTTTTTTTTTTTTTTTTTTGAGGCTGGGGTTAAGTGACTTGCCCAGGGTCACACAGCTAGGAAGTGTTAAGTATCTGAGACCAGATTTAAACCTGGGTCCTCCTGAATTCAGGGCTGGTGCTCTATCCACTGCGCCACCTAGCTGCCCCAAAAAGCTTATTTCTTTCCTTCTATAGTCTTTAGTTAGCTTGTTGCTGCTTTGTGACTGTTGATGACTTTCACAGAGTGTGTCTGTTGAGCCTTAGGTTCAACATCACAGTCTGGAGAGGGGAATCAGGTTCATGATACACACACACACACACACACACACACACACACACACACACATATATATATAGTCAGCTAAGAGGGGCAGTAGATAGAGTTCTGGACCTGAAGTCAGGAGAACTGACCTCAGATACTTACTAGCTATATAATTCCAGGGAAGTCACATCACCCTGTTTGCCTCAGTTTCCTCATCTATAAAATGAGCTGGTGAAGGAAATGGCAAACCAATCTAGTATCTTTTGCCAAGAAAACCATAATTGGGTCACAGGAAGCTTTTTATGGATCCACTTGACTTCATTCTCAAATGCAGAAAGCACATGGCTCTCTGCGGTGTCTGGAGCACACTTACATATTTGTCCTCTACAGAAATATTCTTCTTAGAATGACTTCTCTTGCAAGTCATCTTGTAAATATTGTTAAGTTTCCCCCAAAGCAAATTGGACTGTGAAGCACAGCGTGCCAATCTCATCCACATTGACTTTAATAGGCAACACTCCCATAAGTGGAAGTTGTGGAGCCTGCCTCATGTCAGCATAGTTTATAAATCTCCTGAGGAGGAGACAGAGCAGTCTGTGGGCACTCACTAGCTACTTATCTCCCTGATTGATTCATTGAGAGGCAGAAGTTTCTCACAGGACCTTGCACATACTAGGTGCCTAATAAATGTTGTTGACTTGCCAAAAAAAAAAAAAAAAAGCATGCTCCATCAATGCTATTAAATGATTTTTGCATTCCCTCCCTCTAACAATAATTATGAAGATGATAATAATGCTTTAAAGTTTACAAAGTATTTTATAAATATTATTTCATTTTATGCTCAAAACAATTCTTACAGGTAGATGCTATTGTCATTCCTATTTTGTCTTTATTATTCAGTTGTTTCTGACTCTTCGTGACCCCATTTAGTGTTTTCTTGGCAGAGATATTGGAGTGGTTTGTTCTTTATCTCTCCAGCTCATTTTTTACAGATGAGGAAACTGAGGCAAACATAACTAAGTGATTTGCCCAGGGTCACACAGTTAGTAAATGTCTGAGACCACATTTGAATTCAGGAAGATGAATCTTCCAGATTTCAAGCCCAGAGCTCTAATCACCATGGTATCATCTAACTGCCTCATCCTTATTTTACAAATGAGAAAACTGAAGTAGACAGATTAAGTGATTTGCTCAGCATTACACAGTTTGGAAGTATTTGAGGTTGAATTTGAACTCAGATCTTTTTGACTCTATCCACTGCCCTAGGAGGACAGAATCTAACAAACATTAAGCAAATATTGTTCAGAAAGCTCTGACTCACTAATTTTAATTATTCATTTGAACCATTCCTGCCTTTCTGCAGGAAATTGTTTGGAAGATGGGGAAGGATTGTTGGAGATTCTGTAGATCCTTCTTTAAGGCAGAGCAAAGCCTGAAACATGTACTTCCATGAGGTCATGTTTGTTCAAATCTTTGAATCTTATTCCTGGATCTTTCCACTCTATGCTTTAGCCCCCTTCTTCTATTGCTGATTTTGAGATTGAAATGCAAACAAAACTAGGCCCAAAAGATAAGGGTATACAAATATTTAATTAAGACAGAGTCAATCCCATAGAACCTCTTATTTCCCAAAATATGAGGCTACATTGTTTTAGGACTTCCAAACAGAGGTGGGCTGCTGATTTGAATGGTAACTGAAATGATATATCATTATGTATAAGCCAGGAAAGTTTAAGAAGCAGGATTCTCCTCCAATAAAAACAGGAAGGTCTGCTTTGGGAAGGAAGAGGAGGGACCTAGACCCATCGCCTTTAACCCAAAGGGTAACAGGCTCTCTGGAAAAAAAAATGTACTACAAAACTACCTGTAGTTCCATATTTGACCAACCACAGAGGATGCTTTCTGCACAAATGGGCAAGGAGTGTATTCAAAAGCACCACAAAAATGCTGTATTCAACAAATAGTTTGTGAACACTTAGAAAAGAATGTCTTGACCACTTGAAGTTTGCTTCTGGGCACACTGCAAAAAGTTAGAGTAAACTGATTTTTCTTCCTTTTCTGATAGCTTTATTAGATTGATCCTGTTAGCATACTGAATTCTGACTTCAATAAAGCATCTGACAGACCTTTATGATTTATGATTTCTAATTAATGTGGAGAAAGGCAAATTGGAGAATATCTGAAAGCCCAGATCTGACCCTGTCACTCCCAGGCTCAAAAAGTTTCAGTAGTTCCTTCTTGCCTCTAGAATCAAATCACTCTTCTGTTTGGCATTTAACCCATTCATGATATGGTTCCAGGTTGGTTATCCAGATGGACATCACTGGCCCTTTTCAAGAATCAAAGACAATTAACAAAGGTTTTGCATGAGGTCTCAACACAGAGAAAAGAATTTCCAGAGGAGGTAGTGTGAGTTAAATCTCTGTCACACATATTCCTACACATGTGTCTACTAACATGGTCTAAGTTTAAGTTTACCCAGCCCATGAATGCTGTATTTGTGGGAAGGAGTAAAGCAGGTTGTTAGGAGAACATTTTGAATTAACTGTCTACCATGTTATCTGAGTGTAGTGGTAATTATCCTCTGGGGACTCAACCTGCCAATTTTAGCAGAAGTTAGGGAATGCTTTTTTCTTCTTTTCTTCTTCTTCATTTTTTCTTCTTCCTCTTCTTCCTTCTTTTTTCTTATTCCTTCTCCTTCTCCTCTTCCTTCTCCTCTTTCTTCTCCCTCTCCTCTTCTTCCTTCTTGAACAAGATAAGAGTGAGATTTCTCAGACACTTGTGAGAATCAAGTAAGGCTTCACCAATCTCAAGGTTGGTGTAGATCTAAACCAAACCTATTAGTACATACCTACCTCCCCCTTCTGCTATTCTTTCATGATATCATTTGCTTCCTACCTCAACCTAAACCAAATACAGGCAGCTATGCTCTTATTGGCTGAATTTCCTGGGATAGTCCCCGCATTTGGAATGTAAGATCTTTAGCCAATGAGGATGAGGGTCAGTGGTGAGAGTGATTTTTGCTTTAAGGACTATTTAATCTGCTGTTCTGTAGAGACAGAACCTTAAAGAAGGTACCCCTTCCCTTTGACTGCATGTTCAACTGGAGTGACGCCCACTTCTCTAGGGAACATATAATAAACCTTCATTTTTCTCTTAGATATATCTCCAGCTATTTTGTAATATAGTGGTCACTCACTTCTTTATCTGAGCCACAGAGTTTTGGGGGCTTGTCCAGGATCATGTGGCCTGGTGAGTAGGTGAGCTCTCAGGTGCTATCAGGATGGCACCCTGCCTTGTTTTAGGCAGCCCACAAGCATCCAGCATTCTTGCTCTCCAAGGTAAAGTGGCCCAAAGTGGAGATACTTGGAGCAAAGCAAAAGTAAGAAACTCCACAGAAAAATTATAATCTGTGTGAGGAAAAAACAGTCAAGCAAAACCCAAAAGATAAGAGCTATGAGACCCTTGAATAGAGGATTACAGACTATGAAGAAGTGCTCTGGACAGAATAGGCTTTTTTGGTCTGAGGGGGAGGGGGGCTCTGAGTTGGGAATGTCAAAAAGGACATATATTACAAGACTTGCCCCCAATGGAGAAGGGAACAGCAGATGCGTTCCCTTGTTGAGCTTGATGAAGAGTAGGGAAATCAGGGGTTCTTGAAAGACATCTACCCAGAACCCTCGATAAATTTAAGGGTGGGGCTCTACTAGAAAGCTGTTGTGTCCTTAATAGACACTGAGGCTTCAAGATCCTCAATGACCTGTTTGCCTGAGGAGGTTAGATTGTCTGAGACCCTGTAATTTCTGGGGTTAAAGAAGAAAATTTTCTTGTTACCTATATGCCCTGTAAAATTTTTACAGGAAAAGGGAAACATTTGGACAGATTTTTGCTCATCTCAGAAGCAGGAATAAACTTGCTGGGGAGAGATTTAATAACTAAACTAGAAATTGTGTTGATTCTACATGGACCCAGTATATACCCCAGTAGAATGGCACTAATGAATGAGGAAAAGCAGACTAGGATAAACCCTGAGATTGAGCGGGGCCTAATAATCCGAGCAGAGCAGACATAGTTCCAACAAAGATCACCTTGAAAGATCCTAGGGAGGTAAAGAAGGTTAGGCAAAATTTGATTTCCCTAGAATGAAGGAGAGGTTTGCAACCTATGACACAAGGCTTATTGAGAAATGGATTAATAAAACCCTGTATTCCACCCTTCAAATTTCCTATCAAGAAAAAAGGATGGAAAATACAGGTTAGTTCAGGATTTGAGGGAGATCAACAAGATTTTGTTACCATCCCACCCCGTGGTTCTGGATCCATATACCATCTAGGGCCAGATTCGCAGTTCTGCCAAATGGTTCAGTGTATTGGACCTCAAAGACGCATTCTGGAGCTCTTCTTTAGAGGAGAATAATAGAAAGCTCTTTGCCTTTGAATGGGAAGACCCAGAGACTGAAAAAAAGTGGCATTTGAGGTGGTGTGTTTTACCTTGAGGGTATACCAAGTCTCCGAATTTGTTTGGCCTAATCCTTGAAAATTGCATGGGACCATCCGGTAATGGGAACTTAGGTGTTGCAGTATGTAAATGATCTATTAGAAGTGGAGGATACAAAGGAACACATCAGTAGTTGTACCATCGATCTATTAAACTTCTTGGGAGAATTAGAGTGTAGAGTATCAAAAGAGAAATTGCAATTTGTGGAAAGGGAGGAGAAATATTTAGGGCATTTGATCAGTGAAGGCAGCAAGAAATTGGATCCTGCCAGAACTGTAGGAATATTACACACACCAAATCTAAGACAAAGCAAGAGCTACACAGATTCCTAGGGTTAGTAGGATATTGCTGGACATGGATAGATTCTTATGCTGCTACAAGTAAACTCTTGTATAAACATCTACTGGAGGAGACTCCAAATTCTATCATGTGGGATCAAGAAACTGATCAGAAGTTTGAGGACTTAAGACATTTGTTAATTTCACCACCTGTATTGGCTCTTCCCACCTTGGAAACCTTTCCACCTCTTTGTCAATGTTGAGAGAGGGGTGGCTCTGGGAGTTCTTGCTCAAATAAGGGGGGCAGAGAAGACCAGTGGCTTTCCTTTCCATAGTATTAGATCCTGTAGCCAAGGGATGGCCAACCTGTGTACAAGCAATAGCTGCTACCACTCTATTGGTAGAAAAGAGTAGGAAGCTCACCTTTAGAGGCAGTCCTATAGTAAGTGTCCATATTAAGTAAAGACAATACCAAATCAGAAGGCTGGAAGGTAGCTCACAGATTTCAGAATTTTAAAATATTAGAAAAGGATGATCTAGTAATCACTCAAGATCATACCCTTAACCCTACCTCCTTTTTGTCCTCTGGACCAGAACCATCACTGTAGAGGGCTGCAGACAATGGGATAGCTCTGGGTAAAGTATAAGACCCTTCAGCCCAGAGGGAACCTGCTGACAATGTCTGGTTTAGCTCTCCATCTCCCCTAAGGACTCTCAGCCTTCCTGAGAAGTCAGGGAGGATGTGACCACCTGTATTCTACTTGAAGCAAGGGATATTTATAGTAAAGAGAGGTATTTACATATCAATAGCAGGTTGCTTATAGATAGCACTTTCCAAGTGTGATATGGTGATATAATGGTCCTACAGTTGGCCCCTGCTCAGTGTGCTGTAGTGATGTAATGGTACTATAGTTAGCACTTGTGCAGTGTGATGTGATGATGTAATGGTTCTGCAGCTGGCACATGCTCAATGTGTTGTAGTGATGTAATCATACTAAGGAAGAGCTGAGAGGATTTGAAATAAATGGACTCCATCTTTGATTATCCTCATGAGTCTCCTGCTTTCATCACTCCTCCATTAAGACCAAGGACTCAGACTGGTCCCAAGGTCCTCCAGAGAGTTAGTCCGGATGGTACATTTTGTTATCCCTACTTGGGGGCTCTAGAAAGCAGGATATTTTAATCACCCCAGTGTAGGGGCTTTGGAAAGCAACAGTACGTTTTGTTACCCCAACTTGGGGGCTTTATAAAGCACATTACACATCACCCGGAGAGGAAACATTGCTATCTAGTTAGAATTGATTATTACATATAAGAGTATTTACAAGCATCCCCAATATCTGGGGGAGTAAATTAGGAGTAAATAGATGGCTCTTCCAGGGTAGTAGATGGAAAAAGGAAAAATGGATTTGCTATTGTTGATGAAGGTAAAACTTCCACTGTACCAAGGCAGTCAATCAATGGTGAGTTGCCAATTGTAGTTGGAAGGAGCAAGGATTATGGAAATAGTAATATGTCACCTATATGAGAAGAGATTCCCTAAGGATGAGAGACCAACAATATTACCATTTTTTATAAGAAATAGCTCAAGCGGAACAACCTGCTCTAAAAGGCCACTATTGGCTTAACTGCCTATACCCACCTACCTCTTAATTGGACAGGGGTCTGTTATATTGAATGAATAAGGCCAAAATTTTTCTTTCTTCTTGAACAGGCAGATAAATATTTAGGAATTCAACTTTATGATTATCTAGAAAACAAGAAACAGAGTCTAGATACCACCATTAACCAGGCTGAAGATGCAAACCAGGCATGAATCTTGGCCGAAACTTAATTTCCTGGGGTAGTTCCAGTGTTTAGGATGTAAGATCCTCATCCAATAAGTATGAGAGTCAGTCGTTAGAGGGATTTTTGTGTTAGGAACTATTTAATCTGCTGATCTGTCTGTAGATGCTTCCTCCCTTTGATTGCTTGCTCAGCTAGAATGACTCCGGCTTCTCTTGAGAACGTATAATACCTTTATTTTGCTCCTAGAGGTATCTCCAGCTTTTTTTTATTATTATTATATGTTAGTCACTCACTTCTCCATCTGAGTCACATATCCTCTTCCTCCTTCCCTTCTTCTCCTTCCCTTGGCAAATGTGGTGCTTCTTCTACCGTTTGTGATGATATTTACATGAGGTACATGTTCATAAGAGTGTAATTTTTGGTCACATATTTTGAAAGACATTTTAAGGCCTAGATTTTTTTAAAAATTATTTATTTTTGTTTCTTTTTTCAAAAAGCTAGAGAAATTTATTTTTTATCCTGTGCAGTTTTTATTTATGACTTCTTGAAATATATGAAATTTCTAGAATTAGATGATATCTGGAAAAACAAGTTTTTTTAAAAACTTATTTTATTCCAAGTGAAGCTACTTTATTTATTAAGCCTTCATTGAACCTTTTAGTAATAGCCATCAATTCGAGCCTCTATAATTCACTTGTTTAGGTTCTGATGGCTTTGAAGAATAGTAATTAATATAGTAAATAGCAATTGTTTCAGTTCTGACCAGAAACATTAAGTCTTCTCCTGATGGTTTTATGACTGTAAATTGGGTCATCTTTTGTCTAAATTCTTACCTAAATCTTAGTCACTGAATAGGCAAAAGACCTAATTTAGAAAGACCAAGGTCACCACTGCATCCTGGGCTACTGCCATCATCTTGAATTTTACCTTTCCACTGGACTTTGATGATCCTAAAGACTGAGGCTGATGAATTTGTACAGCTCTGCCTCATTTTATTTTTTTTAATTATAACTTTTTATTGACAGAACATATGCATGGGTAATTTTTTATATTATCCCTTGCATTCACTTTTGTTCCAACTTTTCCCTTCCCTCCTTCCATCCCCTCCCCTAGATGGCAACCATACATGTTATACATGTTAAATATGTTATAGTATATCCTAGATACAATATATTGTGCAGAACCATACAGTTCTCTTGTTGAACAAGAATTGGATTCAGAAGGTAAAAATAACCTGGGAAGAAAAACAAAAATGCAAGTAGTTCACATTCATTTCCCAGTGTTCCTTCTCTGGGTGTAGCTGATTGATAAATTGGAACTGAGTTAGATCTTCTCTTTGTTGAAGATATCCACTTCCATCAGAATACATCCTCATACAGTATTGTTGTTGAAGTGTATAATGACCTCCTGGTTCTGCTCATTTCACTCAGCATCAGTTCATTTAAGTTTTTCCAAGCCCCTCTGTATTCATCTTGCTGGTTATTTCTTACAGAACAATAATATTCCATAACATTCATATACCATAATTCTCCAATTGATGGGCATCCATTCATTTTCGTTTCTAGCCACTACAAAGAGGGCTGCCACAAACATTTTTGCATATACAGGTCCCTTTCCCTTCTTTAGTATTTCTTTAGGATAAAATCCCAGTAGTAGCACTGTTGGATCAAAGGATATGCACAGTTTGATGACTTTTGGGGCATAATTCCAGATTGCTCTCCAAAATGGTTGGATTCATTCACAACGCCACCAACAATGCATCAGTGTCCCATTTTTCCCGCATCCCCTCCAACATTCATCATTTTTTCCAATCTGACAGGTATGTAGTGGTATTTCAGGGTTGTCTTAATTTGCATTTCTCTGATCAATAGTGATTTGGAACACTCATATGAGTGGAAATAGTTTCAATTTCATCATCTGAAAATTGTCTGTTCATATCCTTTGACCATTTAACAATTGAAGAATGGCTTGATTTCTTATAAATTAGAGTCAATTCTCTATATATTTTGGAAATCAGGCCTTTATCAGAACCTATATCTGTAAAAATGTTTTCCCAGTTTGTTACTCGTTTCAGGCTATTCTCCAAGCCTTCTTATCTCTGGCATCACTGGCAGCTAGATGGTACAGTGGAGAGAATATTAGGCCTGAAAATCAGCACTGACCTAAGCTCAAATACAACCTCAGATACTTACTAGCCATGTGATCCTGAGAAATTCATTTAATCTCTGTCTGCCTCAACTTTCTCAAGTGTAAAATGGAGATCATACCTCCTAAGGCCATTGTGAGGACCAAATGAGACAATAATTGTAATGTGCCCAGTTGATAGTAGACACCATATAAATATTAGCCATTATTATTATCTCTGCTTCTTAGAATCTCTAGTTTCTCCTTAGTTACTATATCCCCTACAAGGTTTTTCCTGATTTTCTAAGTTGTTAATATCTTTTTCCCCTCCAAAAAAATTATGTTTACTTTACATATATCATTTGTTTTCTGTTAATCATCTCCTATTTGTTCTGAATATAACTTGCTTTGTTTGTTTGCAGAATATCTTTTCCATTGGATTGGAGAGAAGGGATTGGTGTTTTTTTTTTTTTTTTTTTTTTTTGTATCTCCAGTGCTAAGCACAGCACCTGCAACATAATAAACATTTATCAAATGGCAGAATAGAAAGCAACTATCAAATGGCAGAATAGCAAGTATCTATCAAATGGCAGAATAGTAAGCATTTATTGAATGACAGATTGATTGTAAAAATTGTTCCTTTTCTCCCTAACTGCCATAGAATGTAGGCTCCTTAAGCTTAGAAATTGTTTCAATTTTGCCTTTAAATTGATACTCAGTGACTTGCATAGATGACTAATGTGAATTCAGATAATATAAAATTTGATATAGTACAAATTTTTTAATGATACTAGATAACATCTAATGTGAGTGAAAATTCAATGAATGATATTTTGTGAACTAGTCAAGGGTTTTTAACATGCTGCTACTGATATCAGCCCTAACTTGCATATTGTCCAGTGTGGCTATAATGTATTGCTACATATCATATTACCAACAGTTATATTACTTTTTTTTTTTAACAAGCTCTTAACAAAATGGACAAAAGGAAGAATACTCTAAATGGAAACACTGCCATCACAGAAAGACAGACAAGACAGACAGAGACACAGACAGAGAGATGGAAGGAGGATGAAAGAGACAGACACAAATGATGGGGAGAGGGAGAGAGGGAAAGTATTGTTATTACATTAGAACAAAAATGTGATATAATTGAATTGCACAAAACATGAATAAAGTAACTCTTAGACAGGATAAGATACTGGCATTCTTGAATCTATAGTACCGAATATTCAGTATTAATTACTACAGGATGATACCAAATATTACAAAACAAAGAGGCAAAATAAAAGAAAGAAAAAGCAAAAGTTGCATTAGCTTTTTGTGATTTGCAAACCGCTATAAAGACAAGAAGTATTATAATGAAAGAAAGAGGTATCTTTTAGTGGTATGTGATGAGAGTGGTGGAGGCACCCCAAATGATGAGGTTTAGTAACAATTCACATGTGAAGAATTTATCTTTTGTTTGCTAAAAAATATTTTTATTTACAAGAAATTTTGGACAAAATGAAGAGGCAAAATGGATACCAGGAGTGGCACATATGAAATAGATTTGGGAGAACATATAGTTAGCAAGGAAAGGGGTTTAATAATTAAAAGACAGTTCTTTTGTCTCACAATTACCCAGGAGAAAGGGAATATACCATGAAGTGGGGATATGTCATTGATTGGCAGGCTAAATCCTAAAAGGGATTTAGCACCCAAAAAGAGATAGATATAAGAAGGAAAAAGACACCTTGAGGCAGAACCCCTAGGAGAGCGAACCCAAAGGAGATTCAGCAAAGATAGTGTGGGCCAAGGGCAGATTTATAGAGGAAATGTAATCTCCATGGTTTGGCTTCCTGGTTGGATACAATAAGATGAGGGTTACCAAAGCTTCCACGTGGGGTGGGAGTGAAAGGTTGAATTGATCCCCATCAGTGTCCTTCCCTCAGGGAGAAATCTTATCAGTACTTTAGGCTTTTTCTGTCAATGCTATCTAGTTAGATAGGACCTCATCAGTATGGACTAACAATACTATGCATTCCTCTTAGCAGAGCAGCCATTCAGACTGCTTCAAGTTTATTACAGCAGAGAAAGAAAACGGAAATGAAATAGATAGTGAAGAAACTTCAACTGAAAGCATGGATTCAAAATGAAGTTCAATTCAATAATGTTAAAATTATAGAAGAGGGGGTGAGAGCAAGTGCCAATACCCTATTATTTAAAAGAAAATCAAAGAAGGAAGATACACTGATCAAAAAATTTTAATGAAACAGAGGTATTTTGAAAAAGGATACTTTCTAGAATTTAAACTTCTATGAAATGAAAAACTCAACCTGGATTTAAATTGTCCAAAAACCATCTGCCACTTTTGTTGAAAGGCAATGCTGAACAGAATTTTAAATGAAAACTAATCTTAATCTGAAAGACTTACAACCATGGATTTCTTCTAGTTCTTTCGTGGTCAAATAAGAAATCTGGGGTTACTAAAGCTGTTTTTGAAGACTAATATTCAAGTTATTTTAGCTCAGTTTGTTGGAAAATATTGCAATGTCAAAAAATATACTTTAAAATTTTACTCATTTACACACTTGATTCACTGTGTGAGTATATAAGCACACAAATTTGCTAATATATAAATAAAGATCTCTGCACTTACCAGGGTATGTATAAAGATTTAAAGAGAAGACAGATCAGTTTAATTTGTTCAAATATTTTAAATGACAATAATGACATTTTGTCATATTATCAGTATATATTTTTCTTTAGGCATGCTATTTAGTAATTTTTTAATTTTTAAAAATTTGCTTTTGATCATTATTGTAATAAATTTGACAGACTTTTCTTATACTTTACTGTTATTTTAATAAAAGATTAAAAAAATTTTTTCATTCCATATTTTTATTATATTGGAATCAACTACCATATTTTGAATATAGTTATAACTTCAGATAGTGCAAATTCAAACAATAGGACTACTTAACAGGATTCATTATTTGTACTCATTGGAATCTAGCCATGGTTGCTATTTAATAAATGCTTTTGAATGAATAAATGAATGATCCACTCATGTGACTGTATAGTCATTAAAACAACCATATGCTTACTGTTGATGGATTGATGTACATCTAGAAAAAGGTTTTCTGGTTTCATATTTCAGGTCTGTTTCCTTGACCCCCTGCTTAGTATTTTTAGCAATGACTTGCATGAAGTCAGGGAAGCATACCAAAAAACTCATGAATAACACAAAGCTAAAATTCATCAATAGATAGGAATCCAAAATGATCTGGCAGGCTATAATGTGGAGTTGAATATAATAAGATAAAATTGAATATTGATTAATATACTTACATATCTTGGTTCAAAAAAATCAATTTTAGGAGCAAAAAATGGGGGAGTCATGGTAATTCACAGAAGCTCAAAGTTGAAATGGACCTAAAAGGCCTATGTATGTACAAAAATTCTCTTCTACAACATTTCACAATATCCTGCCAAATGGTCATTTTGCTTTTACTTGAAGGCCTCCAATGAGAAATCCCTCTATCTCCATTATACTTCTAAATATTTCTGATTAGGAGTTTTCCTTTTCCATTAAATTTAAATTTAATTAAAATTTAATTTAATTTAATTTAATTTCCATTAATTTTTTTCCATTGAACCAAAACTTGCCTCTTTATAATTTCTAACATTACTTTCATCCCCCTTTTCAACATATCAAAAAATCAGTTACATAAGCATGAGATGAAGGTATCAGTCATAGCAGTAGATGATCTACAGAGGAGCATAAGTTCTGAAAGAACACCCAGAGCAGCTTCATAAAAGATACTTACTTGCTGTTAGTCTGATGAGAAAAAATTATGCCAGTCTCAATCTTGATGCAGGAAGAACAAGTCCTATAATATTCTCTCTAAAATGTAATGTTTTCTGTTGAGGTTTTCTTAGGGTCTCTGGGAGCAGCCTTCATTTCAGTTTAGTAATCACCACAAGAGTAGCCTGGGGTTAAAGTCCAAATCCTTTATTGTCTCCTTCAAAGTCTTATCTCCTTCACTTGGGGCTCAGCTAGTTTTCTGGAGGCCTTCTGGATCTTGGTTTCAGTGGAGAAGTGGAGGAGAAGAGCCTGCCACCACTTCTCTGTCTTCCCTAGATCTGATTCTGTCTGAGTTTGTCTGAGCTTATATGCTCTCTTATCATAGTTGAGAATCTTGTGGAACTATATTAAGTACTAAGTACCTGTACTGAACTGGAGAACTGTTAAGCACCATGCTAAATAACCACTGTCTCTATCAATTCCACTGAGTTAGCATCTTGTAAGAATCCTTGTTTCAAATTCAGAGTTCTGGCCCATAACAAAGTCCTAGCAAAGAAAAGATAGCTCAAGAAAAAAAAAAAAAAAAAACATCAAAATTCATCTCAAAGAATAAAATAACAAGAATATTAAAAGAATGAATGAAAAAAAAATGTAAAGGAAAGGGGCCTAACAGTACCAGATCTCAAACCATACTTGATAATCATCAAAACAGTTTAGTACTGGCTAAAGTAGAATGGTGGATCACTAGAATAGATTAGGAACACAATACACAGTAGTCAATGACCACAATAACCTAGTATTTGATGAACCCAAAGATCAAACTTTTCGTTTAAGTACTCATCGTTTGACTAAAATTGCTGGGAAAACTGGAAAGTGAAGTTGGCAGACACTAAGCATATATCAACATATCACATTATATACCAAAATAAGAAAAAAATGGATAAGTGATTTAGATATAAAGGGAATAATAAGCCATTACTTAGGGGAGCATGAAAAAATGTACTTGTCAGATCTATGGATAAGAGAAGAGTTTATGACCAAATAAAAGATAGAGAGGATAAGAGGAACTAAAATAGATAATTTTGATTACATGAAATTAAAAAGCTTTTACACAAATGTAGCCAAAATTAGAAGGAAAACAGGAAACTGGGGGAAACTGGGGGGGGGGAGGTTACTGTAATTTTCTCTGATAAAAGTTCATTTCTGAACTGTGCCAAATTAATAAAAATAAGAGCCACTGGGCAATTATATGGTGCAATGGATAGAGTATTAGCCCTGAAGTCAGGAGAATCTGAGTTCAAATTCAACTTCAATCAGTTGCTTGCTAGCTGAATGATCCTGGGCAAGTCACTTAACCCTGATTGGCTTCCCCCAATACTCCCCAAAATAAGAACCGTTCCCATAATTGATAAATGGTCAAAAGATGTGAACAGGCAGTTTTTAGGAGAAGAAATCACAGTTACCAATAGTCACATAAAAAATGCTTTAAAAAATCATTAGAGAAATGTTAATTAAAACAACTCTACATCATACCAATCAGATTGGCTAAGATGACACAAAAGGAAAATGACAAATACTGGAGGGTATATAGAAAAATTAGTACACTAATATAATAACTGTTGGTGGTCTTGTGAACTATTCTAGACATTCTGGGGGGAAAATGCAACTAAATCCAAAGGGTTATAAAAGTGTGCCTACTCTTTAACCCTAGATCTGTATCCCAAAGAGATTATTTTTAAAATTTTTGTGGTGGCAAAAAATTGGAAATTGAGAGGATGCCCCATCAATAGGGGAATGACTAAACAAGTTGTGGTATATGGATTCAATGGAATCCTATCATGAATAAGAAAAAATGAGCAGGCAGATTTCAGAAAAAACCTGGAAAGACTGACATGAACTGATGCTGAATGATGTGAGCAGAACCAGGAAAACACTGTGCACAGTATCAGCAACATTGTGTAATGATCAACTTTGATAGACTTAGCTTTCCCTAGCAATGCAATGATAAAAGACAATTCCAAAAGACCCATGATGGAAAATGTTATCCATATCCAAAGAAAGAATTCTGAAATCTGGATGCAGATTGAAGCATATCAATTTCACTTTTTTTTCTTTCTCATGGCTTTTTCCTTTTGTTCTGATTCTTCTTTCACAACATGACTAATGTGGAAATATGCTTAATATAATTGTATATGTATAACTGATATCAGATTACTTACTGTCTTGGGAAGGGGAGAGAGGAAAGAGGGAAAATATGGAATTCAAAATCTTATAAAAATGAATATTGGAAACTATATTTACATGTAACTGGGAAATATTCTTTTCTCTCAGCAATTCAATTGACTTTTTTTTAAAGGGCCAACTGTAATCAAACTGTGCATACCCTTTGATCCAGCAGTGTTACTACTGGGCTTATATCCTAAAGAGGTTTTAAAGAAGGGCAAGGGACTTGTATGTGCAAGAATGTTTGTGGCAGCCCTCTTTGTGGTGGCCAGAAGCTGGAAAATAAATGGATGTCCATCAATTGGAGAATGGCTGAATAAATTGTGGTATGTGAATGTTATGGAATATTATTGTTCTGTAAGAAATGACCAGCAGGATGATTTCAGAAAGGCTTGGAGAGACTTACATGAACTGATGCTGAGTGAAATGAGCAGGACCAGGAGATTATTATATACTTCAACAACAATACTATATGATGATCAATTCTGATGGATGTGGCCCTCTTCAACAATGAGATGAACCAAATCAGTTACAATAGAGCAGTAATGCACTGAACCAAGCTACACTCAAGAGAAAGAACTCTGGGAAATAACTATGAACCACTACATAGAATTCCCAATCCTTCTATTTTTGTCCGCCTGCATTTTTTATTTCCTTCACAGGCTAATTTTACACTGTTTCAAAGTCCGGTTCTTTTTGTATGGCAAAATAACTGGACATGTAGACATATATTGTATTTAACTTATACTTTAACATATTTAACATGTATTGGTCAACCTGCCATCTGGAGAAAGGGGTGGGGGGAAGGAGGAGAAAAGTTGGAACAAAAGGTTTTGCAATTGTCAATGCTAAAAACTTACCTATGCATATATCTTGTAAATAAAAAATAAAAAAAATTTAAAAGGCCAACTGTGAAAGACTTAATTACTTTGTTCAAGATAATGATCCAAGACAATTCTAAAAGATCCATGATTAAATCCACTTCCTTCTTGGTGCTAGGAAATGAAGGCAACCCTCCTGAAGACACCATTAGGGGCCTTAGAATTGCTAGTGATGTTTTAGATCAACCATCCTGGCTTGGGGGAAGCCAGAGAAACCTCTAAAGGAGTATATTATTTACCCAGCAATGTAAGATAGGGTGGTGAAGCTAAGGAAACTGCTGAAAACCTGTGGAGTTTGTCCACAGGGCTATAATGTTGGGGAAGGAAGTTGTCAACTGAATTCCAGGGAAGAAAAATGTTCTAATGGAACCCTGTTTAAATTGTTGGTCTGTGAGCAGTGGGAATAAGTCAGGGACTTCTAATGTGACAGATTTAACTTGGGCTAAATGACATAGTAGAATGAAATAGGTCCCAACTGTCAGGAAGGGTTTGAATTCTGTCTGATACATAATGTCTGTGAGTTTAGGCAAGCCACTTAAGTCAGTTCCTTCTCTCACTTAACTCTCAGTTCCCCACTCCTCATCCCTCAACTCTCAAGAAAAAAGTGCTTCTGACCTTCTGGATTTCAACCCTAAGTGTACCATCCCCTTTCAGCAACTTTTTGTGTATTGTCTTTCCCCTTTAAAATGTAAGCTCTTTGAAGGCAGGAACATTTCCTTTCATTCTTTATACTCAGTATCTAGCCCCAGACCTGATTGGCATATAGCAAACATTGAGTGCAAGCATTTTGAATTAGGTTGATCTAGCAGATATGGTTGTGAACAAAGGTGGCCATTTCTGACAGGATGAGAAATGATTGCAAGGAAAAGAATTGAGGGATTTAGTATCAGCTCAAATGGAGTCAAAAGAATAATATGCCAACCAAAAATCCTGGATCTTAGGCTGTATATAAAGAAGTATTATGTACAGATTGGAAAAGCAACAGGTTTACTATAATCTGTGCTGGCTAAACTCTATCTGAAAAATTGTACTGAGCTCTGGACAACACGTTTTAGGAGGAACACGGACAAGCTGAAAGTATGTATGTGTATGAGGGAAGGTGACCAGAAATGTGAGGAGGAAATCATATCATAGGAGGAAAACATATCAGTTGAAAGAAATGGGGGAGGGCAGGGGGGTATTTAGTCTGTTGTGAAGATTTAAGGAAGACAAATATTTGAAGAGTAGTCAGCTAGTCAATAATTATTTACTTAACTTTGGGTAGTCATGTTAAAAAGGGATAAAGACTTATTCTATATTGCTCCAGAGAGCAGAACTTGGATCAATGGGTACAAGGTTGCAGGTTTTAAATCAATATTAAAGAATCATTTTCTAAAAAGCTAGACAAATTAGAGCTTTTCAGCTGCCTCACAAAGTAGTGAAATCTGTCATTGAAAGTGTTCCAGTGGAGGTTGAAGACCTCTTCTTCAATATCCCTAGAAGAAAATACTAACGTGATGGGAGATGGCATCCAAGTTCCCTACCAACCAATGAACAAGCATTTATTAAGCATCGATTACATACCACACATTGTGCTACATTATGGATACAAAGACAAAGAATAAAACAATCCCTGATCTCAAAGGGTTAACATTAACTGCAAAATGCCATTCTCTAAGTTTCTCTAAGTGATTTGTCACCAAAACACAGAAAAGAGAAGGCTTTCTCCAAAACTTCAAAAGTTGTCCCTTAATTCCACTGCAAAACAAAGTGAATTCGTTATAAGTAGGTTATTTGTATATAGAGAAATACCCCCCCTTACTCACAAAAATGGATGACTTAAAAATCAACATTAGTGCCTTGAACCCAGTGTCTTTTATTTACTATTGACCTTTGTAAGTATCTAAAGCTGGCCGGATGACTGCTCTATGATATATCTAAGTCAGTATGATGGAAATTTAACACTATTCAGAGATGTTCAGAAACTGGCTTGTTAGTAAATCAGTGGGAAGTTCAGTGAATTTTATACAGAATAGGAACCACTACACTGTTCACAAAGAAATTAAGCAGCCAACTTAGTTACTTATGCTAATGAGAACAGTCAACTTGTTATCTATGCTAATAAGCTGACAGGTTCTTAGGATAATATGGAAATAATTTACATAGTAATTATCATGCAATTGTCAAAATATATAAAGCTCCCATAAAATGATTTATAAAAGTTCCATGTGTGTTCATGCAGTCTCTTCTGTCCCAGCAATTCTCTGACCACAATGATATGTATGTGATGTAGACGGAGATGGAATAAGAATTTAAAAGATTTTCAAAATATTTTAATATCAATTTCATAAACCAAAATCTCTTAGTATGCCTACCTGGGGAGGCTCAGTCAGAACAAACTTTTTTTAGCTACTCATTGACCATGCAGTTTTTGATTTTTTGTTGCTTTTTTTTTTCAACAGAAAAAATTCTTATCCTGCTTTTTTGGATGAATGTATCAAATAGTAACCCAATCTGAAATTTTCAAGGCCTAGCCTGTCATATCTTCTAAATATCTTCATAAACACTGAACTCCTTATCTGTATAAAACGTGTGAAATATATTTTTCAGTTTACCTCAGGAAGAAATATACTGTTGTTCAAACTTTGCTATCATTACTAAAAGAAATGTCTGTATATTGTGAGGCATTCTACACTTTACAGAATTGGAGAAACCTCATTGGTCATTTAGTTCAACTCATATTTGAAATCAAATTCCCTCTAATCCTTCTCATTCTCACACAGTGGGTCCTCAAACTTTTCAATAGGGGCCAGTTCCTGTCCCTCAGACTGTTGGAGGACCAGACTGTAGGAAAAACAAAAGTTCACTGTCTCCGCCCCTCAGCCCATTTGCCATAACCCAGGCAGGGTCCTCATAAACATCCTCAGAGGGCGGTTATGTGCCATAGTTTGAGAAGTGTGTAGACCCCTGTACTTTTACTCATCATCCTGTCACAAATGAGAGCTTGTCTATCATCCTCCCTCTCTTTAAATTTTTCTTTATCTTTTTTCCCCCTGCTATACACTTTTAAGTTATTTATCTTTCTTCCTCACTACTCACAAAATGATTAATAGCATTTCCCTCATACTGATGAGAGTTAGCGAAGGGGGAACCCCTTTTGGATTGGCACAAGGGCAGTCCCGTGACAGCACAGAATCCCCTATAAAAGGAATTTACAGGCCCGAAAATCTAGATTGATAAAAAGGGTTATTGTAGGGATTTGGAAGTAAAGTTAAAGGTAGAAAGACACCAGGGCCAAAGATGGTCGATGGGTGGGCAGGAACCCTTACATGGCCGGAAGGATACCATATATGGGGGGAAGGGCTCCTGCAAAGAGAGAGCTCCAGCTTGGCTCTTTTATACCTAAAGGGGCTGGGGTGGTGTCCCAAGTTGGCTCAGATCTGGTGGGGGCTGGGACAGGCCCAATGACCAGGATTTGTAAATCAAAGGTCAGCCATGAGGGGTGGTTCTTAAAGGGACCTCAACCCCCATCATTTTACCAAAAGACTCCACTGGACCCTGCTAGCCCCTCAAACTAATACTTTACAATCTGGTGCTTTGAGCTACTGTGGAACCTCTCCCCCTTCCAAGATCATCTCTCCTTAGTTGCTCTACCTTTCTTGGACTATCATCCAAGTCCCCCACAAGTCCCAAGTCGATGAACATTCCTTGGCTATTTGATCTTAGGGCTTCTTTTCTCTTTATACTTTTTCTCTCAACAATTCAATTGACTTTCACAGATTCAAGGATCATCTTTATGTTAATGGTTCCCAAGCCCGGCTCCAGTCTTCTCTCACTCCTTCCACTTAGCTGCCTCTGAACAGACTCTCCCCTAAGCCTGGAATTCACACCTTCCCTACTTTGACCTTTTAGAATCTCTAGCTTCATTCAAACCTCATTTATGAGTGTGATCCCCTACCAAAGCTTCTTCAGATGCCCTCCTCAGCTTTGTCCCCCTTTATTTATCTGATAAATTGTATCCACTCATTAGATATGGAAAAAAAGTAAAAGAAAAGGAGGAGGAGGAGGAGGAGGAGGAGGAGGAGGAGGAGGAGGAGGAGGAGGAGGAGGAGGAGGGGGAGGAGGGGGAAAGGAGGAGGGGGAGGGGGAGGAGGGGGGAAGGAGGAGGGGGAGGGGGAGGAGGGAGAGGGGGAGGAGGAGGGAGAGGGAGAGGAGGAGAGGGAGGAGGAGGAGGAAGAAGAGCTATAACTGGTCACAGTCAACTCTCTAAGATTATGAATAAAGGGCAATTCTCTTTCCACACTGGCAGAGGGAGACCCGACACCCAATCCCCGCAGTCTGACGGACAGCCGGCCCCGAGACTTCCGAGTCTCTCCCTTTCCCTCAGGGCCGTTTCTCCGGATGCCCGGCCCCGCACCGATTGTGACGCGCGTTCCCCGGCGCACTTTCGGAGGAGCCGTTTACAAAGGTTCCCCTCGAACACGGGCCCGAACCCGTGCCCAGCCCCCGACTCCGCAGCCCTTCCCCCACATTCTTCTCCTCAGAGACGAGCCCGAAAGTCCCGTCAGAGTTTGGATTCTGACTTTAAAGACTCGAGAAAACAAGTTACTCTGTCCCATTAATGCAGCCGGACTGAGGCGGCGAACTCGAACTCCGAGCCCGCCAGGAGCAGGTATTCTTTGGCTCCGGTGCCTCCCCCATCCCCCCCGCCTCAGGGTCCAGGTGGGTAAGAGGGGGAGGGGACTGAAACACTCGCAGGTCAGTCCACAGACTCCTTTCGGGTCAGCTCCCCGCCCCGCCCCCAGTGAAGCCTCGCCCCTTCGCGCGTGCGAGTTCTTTCCGGTTCAAAAAGAGTCGGGAGCCGGAAGTACCTGGGCCCCCTTCGGCTGTGGCGGCGTCTGCTCGTTGTGTTCCGCGGCCGGAGGGGAGTTGAGGAGGAGCGTTTGACGCCGCCGGAGCTGAGCGCCGAGAAGGGACGGAAGCCGGCCCCGCCAGCGTCGGGCTCCCGGCCTCGCCATGTCGCGAGGCTCCATTGAGATTCCCCTCCGGGACACTGACGAGGTGAGCGAAGCCGGGGGCCAGGAGGTGCCTCCGCCCAGCAGGGGGTGGGGCGGGGCGGGGCGGTGGGACCCCTTCCTCCTTCTTCCTTTTTTCCCTTCCCCCGCCCCTATGTGCTGAGAACTGCCCTGACCCCTGACCTCTGACCCCCTTCCCCCCCACCGAAGTCTGAGCCGCCTCCCTCCCTTCTCTCTCCCCCCCCTCTCCCGGCCTCGGGTCCGAACTGACCTGGGGTCTGTGGTGCAGACCGGGGTCCGAGGAGACGGAGCTGGACGCCCCGCCTCCTTCCCTCGGAGGAGCCCTCTTGGAGAACTTCGCTCAGCACCCCGTAGCTGTCACCCCCCCCCCATCCCATCCAGCTGCACGAGCCCCTCACCTGTTTCTCTAGAACTGGAGGCGTTACCTTCAGAGGGGAAACTGAGGCGGGCGGCCGGAGGGACCGGGCTGACTGACAGCAGGGCCCCGACTGCCACGGTGGTCCCGTGGCTCCGTGTCCCCCCATTGCCCCATGTGACTCCCTGAAGTTAAGTCATCCCGGGAGGAGCACTTTCCACTCCTGGGGATGCACACGTTCCAGTGTCTCACCTAAAGTTGTGCCGCTCCGAGCTGTGGCCAGGCTGGCTACCGGGCAGAAAGCGTGGTCCGCTCCCTCCTTACTCCCGAGCCGTGCTCCTCGGGCTCCTCCTCCGAGGGCGCGCTGTGGGCCCGTCGGGGCACTGGCCCGCCCGGACTTGGCGCCAGCTAGATGATGTTTCCTGAGGACGCGCCTCGAAAAAGTCTGTCCGTTAACAGCTTGGATATTTGCTGACGCGGTGGTACTTTTGGCCACAAAAACTCTTTTTTCCCCTATTTTTCTTTTCTTTTTTTTATTATTATTATTTTTTTATTTTTAATACACATTGTTTTAATGAATCCTATTGGAAGAGAAAAAATCAGAACCAAGGGAAAAACCCGGGGAGACAGAAAACAAAACACAAAAGAAGTGACCGCGGCATGTGCGGGTCTACGTTCAGTCTCGGTATCCGCGGGCAGAGGCGTTTTCTGAGCCAAGGCTGTGGAGGCTGCTGCGGATCACTGAGCCGCGAGGAGGACTGACTCCTAACCCATCGGCGCCCATTCTCGTGCTTGCTGTGTACACTGCCTGGTTCTGCTTGTTTTGTGCAGTATCAGTCTGGGGAAATCTTTCCAGGCCTTTCTAAAACCAGACTGTTCAAGAGTAATATTCCGTTATCTTCCGGTGTCAGTTTATTCAGTCTTTCCCCAGTTGATGGGCGGATATTTTCCATTCTTTGTTACCACAAAAAGAGCTGATACTAACATTTTGTGCACGCGGGTCCTTTTCCCTCCTTTATGATTTCTTTGGGATACAGACCCAGGGCCAGGAAACGCTCGCAGACCTCCTGAGTCACGGAGGAGACTTGCGATCTGCATCCTACCCTAACGAAGGCAAAGATTGCTGAAGTGTTAAAATAGCCGGACTTTAAGGCCGCTCCCTTAGAGAAGCACCCCCGGGCTGTGAGTGCAGATGCAAAGCAGTGCTTGTGGTGTCGTCAGTGGCGTTTTATAACTAAAGTGATGCTACCCTGGCCAGCAGCGCCAACTTCTTTGTACTTGTATATTTCTTGGGCTTGCCCAAAGCATTTCTCTCCCATTGAATGATATCAGCATTTTTGAGTTGAAAATGAGCATGTTATTTTTTCTCTTTTGTTACATAAACGTGCATGTATGTGCTGATAAATAAAACGTGTACTTTGGGAAGAATAACCATGAACAAGGATGTAGATGATGAAAAACGAGTGTTTTTGTATTTTAGGTCATTGAACTTGACTTCGATCAGTTACCGGAGGGGGATGAAGTTATCAGTATTCTGAAACAGGAACATACTCAGTTACACATATGGATTGCCTTAGCGGTTAGTATTTCTAAATGTTTTTCATTTGCTGACTAGGAAAATAAATTCATAATATGTATCTTTTAAGGTGCTACATGTGTTTGATTTCCACTCAGGCAAGTTTTAGGTCTGTTGCAGTTATATTGTGTCCAAAGAAGTTTTCTGTCTTACATTTTGTTGAACAATTCTGACATATTAAATAGACAATATTCATCATTTTCAAAGAAAAGTTATTTAAAATCATCCGCATAGTTTTTAAATTTTTCTTACAGTAAAAACATATCAGCCAAAGTTTCTAGGAAGTAAATTCAACAAAAACAATTGCTTCTACAAATACAGCAGATATTTCTTAAATACTTATGTGCCTTATACATTAGTCTTTGTGCTAGGAGCTTAGGATATAAAGGGCAAACTTACAATCATTTCTCCTTACTGTGCTTATATTCTTTTGAATGATGTCATATGGAAGAAGAATTATTTGGGGGAGGAAGAATTTCAGCTTTCATTTCCATGCACAGGATTCCCATTTTATACATACAGCTTTAATCTCCAGAACTCCAGTCCCACGGCACTGTCTACCTAAAGAACATTTCCACTTAGATCTCCTGTTAGTATCTCAAGCACATGCTCAAGAACTTATCTTCCCCAATAAAGTGTCCCTTCTCCAAATATTCCCATTTTTCTTTCTTAGGAATTATCACCTTGGGAATAATCCTTGACTCTTCCCTCAGCCCCATGACTGTCAGTTGCTCGATCTCTTAGGTTCTATCTCCACAAAATTTCTTACATTTGCCCTCTTTTTCCTTTCTTATATAACTGCTACTTTTAATTAAGATTTTATCATCTCTTCTCTAGGCAATTGTAATAGATTCTTAATTGATCTCTTTTCTTCTAATTTCTTCCTTCTCCAATTCATCTTCGACATACCTGCCAAATTAATATTCATGAAGCAGATCAACCCACCTCACTGCCATATTCAAAATCTGGCTTCATCCTGCTTGTCCAAATATATTTCATGCTATACTACCCTCCACAAACTCTTGAACTGTCCTGAATTTGACATTGTATTTCCTTGGCACATTTTCACAGACTGTTCTCCATGATTGAAATGTCTGTGCCTATGAATCCCTAGTTTTCTTAAGAATTCAACTCAGTTGCTATCTCCTGTCTAATTTTTCTTTTTTAGCTGGAATATTACAAGCAAGGCAAAACAGAAGATTTTGTGAAGTTGTTGGAAGCAGCACGAATAGATGGCAACCTGGATTATAGAGACCATGAAAAAGACCAGATGACTTGCTTAGATACATTGGCGGCCTACTATGTCCAGCAGGCTAGGAAAGAAAAAAACAAGGACAATAAGAAAGAGCTCATCACCCAGGCAACGTTGTTGTATACAATGGCTGACAAAATTATCATGTATGATCAGGTAAAACAGAAAAGAAAGCTTTCCCTAGTCACAGTTTCAACTGAGAGCTTCTGGGTGTGATTTACATCCACAGGGCAGGTTATTGTTTAATGAAATAGACTTATTTTTCTTAAAGAAATGAAAGATGATTTGACCAAAGAGAGATTTCTGATGAAAAGCAAACCATCTTTGTTGTTTTTTAAATCCTTGGGAAAATGTGGGCTCTGTTTGATATGGTTGGTGTCCCCTTCTTTCCCCCCTGTACAGATCACACAGCACCCCTCCTTCTCCCCCTGTGCACTTTTCATTCCTGTTCTTCCCAGAGGCCACCAGAGGAGCTGCCCAGCACACTTCGTACCTCCCACAGGCCTCTTAATATTCTGAAGGCAGCGTTTCAGGCCTTTGACTGCCTGTTTGTCCTCAGTGTCATTTTACAGATTCCACTCACCATTGGTAATACGGATCATAGGGTCATAGATGGAGAACCAGAAGAAACCTCAAATGTTAATCTAGTCTAGCTCCTTTAATTAGAAAATAAGGAAACAGCCTCTAAGAAATGAAGTGATTTAGCCAAAGTCAGTAATTTGCAGAATTGGATTGTACTTGAGTACTTTTCACCCTGTACCATGCTCTCATCCAATATGAAATTTTTCATTGCTTTTGGGGGCCAACTTCAGGGTTGATTTTCCAGGATTGTAGTGATAAGTGATTTGTAGTCATATATCTAGCGTCCAACATGCAGAGAATATTGGTGTTTGAAAGATGGCATTTAGGGAATAGCTCAAGTGAACTGAAAATACCATTTATACCTTCTCTAAATACAATTCAATCTATTGTCATCCTGCTATTCACTTCTGTTTAATTTTTATAAAGAACTTACTTGCATGAAAGTAACAATTAAAATTCTCCTGTATAACCACACACTTCGAATGGACAGTTCAAACATCTTATTTTCTTCAATGGGGGATCATAGGTTCCAGACAGAATTTGTAAACTTGTAGTGTTTTTTGTCATCAGAATTACTAGTGAAAAAATGTAGTTTTTTTTAGATCATTGTTAAGAATTGTCCACCACTTATTTATATATTACAATTAAAAGCATTTATCTCCATTTATCTTAACCAGTCTTTTTCATTGTCACAAGTTCTTTGGGAATAAATATCGGTCTTCTATCATAAGGGAAATCTAATTTGGTGTATCTTTTTATCCAGAACCATTTATTGGGAAGAGCCTGTTTCTGTCTGTTGGAAGGTGACAAAATGGACCAGGCTGATGCACAGTTTCATTTTGTACTCAACCAGTCTCCAAATAACATACCAGCCCTTCTTGGTAAGCCTTTTTTGATAGCTATTTTAGGAATCTCCATTTATTCTCCTTTGTCAGGAATATAGTTCTCAATAATCGTAAGTTAGACCCTGGTCCTTTAGCAAAGGGGAGAGAGTTTTATTACTAAAAATGAAGCTTATTCTCTGAAGAGTGCCTTAAAAAGTTCAATGGAGAAAATCTGTGATGAAGAGAAAGCAAGCTTTTTTATGGTTGAAATTAATGAAAATTAATCACTCTATGAATTAAGAATAAAATACATTCCTGAGCATTGAATGTTTAATAAACAGTGATCCCTCTTTATTTGCACAATATACCAAACTGGTTTAGAGAATCATTTTAAAGGTAAAGCTAGAGCTATAATGTTTAAGGACACAAATTGTTACTGCTATATGGAGGCTAATTGCTAATCCTAAAAGTGTATTGGTTTTTATATTGTGTATTTATACTGAAGTCTTACATTCTTTAAATCAAAGCTTCTTAAATTGTAGGTAATGATCCCATATGGGATCATGTAACTGAATGTGGTGGTGGCAAAATTAGGATTTTAACAGTAAATGTTTCATTTGAATAACTATATATCTGGAGTTGTATCAAAATTTCTTAAGTAAAAAAGTAGAGAATGGGAAAAGTTTAAGAAGCCCTAGTTTAAACTAGCACTATGTACTGACTGCTTTTTTTTTTTTTTTTTTTTTTTTGGTTAATCATGATAGGTAAAGCTTGTATTTCATTCAACAAGAAAGATTATAGAGGAGCCCTTGCATACTATAAAAAAGCACTGCGGACCAACCCAGGATGTCCAGGTAAGGGAAGAGCAAAACTCAGTAGTTTTGAAGCTATGACCCAGCTTAAAATATTGGTAGTTTAGTGGTATACTTTTTAACTCTGAGGTTATATGAGAAAATGTACTTCAGATAGAATTGGAGATGATGGTGAGAATTTTTAAAATCTTCATTTTGTTTTTCAAACAAGATAATAGGTGATATGTCCCTTCAAGTCACAGAATCGAGTCCCTTCAAGTCATTAGAATCAAAAGCATGAGTTTTTCCACAACATTCCCAACAGTTTTGTAGTTTAAGAATTCTATTAACAAGGAATTCACTACTTTACAAGGTAGAAGAGACCTTCACTTTCAGATAGCTCTTAATTACTGGGAAATGTTGCCTCATATTGAAAGTTCTTCCTTCCCAAGCCAAGCAGAACAAATCTAATAACCCCTTCTTGGTATGAATCCTTGAGATATCTGAAGGTAGTCATTATGCCCTTCCTAATCTAATGTTCTCTTTCATAGCAACATTCCAAGATTCTTCTGATCCCATGTGCCATGGTTTCAGTTCCCTTCACAACTCTGGTGGCTTCCTTGGAGCATGTTCTTTCTTGGTAGTGTCCTTCCTTAAAATGTTATTCGTTGTAATGTTCTTGGTTGGGTTTTCTGGAGGTCTTGGGAGCAGCCTTCATTTCAGTTGAGTAATCACCACAAGAATAGCCAGGTGTTAAAGTCCAAATCCTTTATTATGTCCTTTACAATCTATTTTCCTTCCCTGGGGCCTGGGCTAGCTTTCTTAAAAGCCTTCCAGAGTCTTGGTTTCAGTGGAGAAGCTGAGGAGGAGAGCCTGCCACCACAGGGTGTGAGATGAAGTGATTGAATCTGGCTCTTCATCCCAGGGCTTGAGCTTCCACAAATACCTTTGTTTTGGAGTTCTGGCCCATAACAATTCACGTGATCCAAGTGTGGTCTGACCAGGGCAGAGGATAATGGGACTTTCTTGATTTCTACCCCCAAAAAATTCTTCAACGAGATTGTTTATTTTATATTTACCTAATGCATTCGTGTTCCCCTGATAAAATGTCAGCTTGAGCAGAAGAACTATTTGGTTTCTGTCTTTATGTCCCCAGAGTTTAGCAGAATGCTTGACACATACATGTTTAATAATTGCTCATTGATTGATTTGGTTAGATACTTTGCTGAAATCTAGGTATACTCATTCTCACTATCTCTTTTTTCCTGTTCTCCGAATCTCATAAGCCTCTCAAAAAAGGAAATAGGACTATTAATCACAATTTCTTTTTGCCTTTAAAGTCTTAGTGTTAAATACAACATTCAGAAAGTAAATATCAGTGGCTAGATCAAAAATGTTTACTATGTACCAGGTACTGTATTTCTTATAGCCAGAGGATAGATTTCAATGCTTCAGAATTTCATTACACTGCCTTTTGGCTACTTTCTTACATATAAACAAGAAAACTGTCAGAAGCATTATGTCTAAAAAGTACTTGTCAGTCTTATTCCCTCTTTAAGATAGTAGTTTTGGCCATAGGTGTCTGGTGCTCTATTTTAATGACTCCACTATATCACAGAAATCTCTTTCTTCTATAATCACTGTAGGAATTTCCTAGCAAACCCAGCTGTGGTTTGCTGCTTGTAGCTCTGATTCTTTATTGCCTGCTCAGAACCTTTTTTTTGAAATGCTCTTTCATTCTCTCAGACAAGCAAATTATGGTCAGTGTGTGTGTGACAGCAAACCTTCTCTGGCTGTTGTGTTATATAAATGTTACAAAATGTTATGTTACATAAAGTGTAGATCTGTGAAATGGACAATACATAAAAATGTATTGTTGATCACAGAGTTTTTCACTTTCAAGGGAACTGTTCTTTCTTTCTGAAAATTGTCATTTGGAAGCACAGTCTAACAATGGTATTAGGATATGTGTTGCACATTACACCAGTGTGAGGTATTTTTGCATTCTCTTGGGGAAGGTTTACATCATTAAATACTTGGGGAAGGACTCATTGGGGAGGAGTTGACTTATTGAAAAAAATCAGTAATGTGATAATAATGGACTTTGTAAAAGTCCATTAGTTAATTAAAATATAGACGGGTTGGACTGATACTCATTTGAGAGAAATAATGGGAAAAAAATGCCTTAGTTTAACAGGTTGAATGACTTGATTTTATATTTTTTTAGCTGAAGTCCGCCTGGGAATGGGGCATTGCTTTGTGAAACTGAACAAACTGGAGAAAGCTCGCTTGGCATTCAGTAGGGCCCTGGAGCTCAACTCCAAGTGTGTGGGAGCATTAGTTGGATTGGCTGTCCTAGAACTCAATAATAAAGAGGTATGTAAGTAAGAAAATAATCCAAGTACTGGTTGATTTGGTTATCAATAGAGAAATTCTCAAAGAATCCATTTAGCTAAAAAGATGAGCCCAAACTATAGGTTGGAAAAAAACATAATTTCCTATATAGTTTTTTTTTTTTCCTTTGCATAATATAAAGATGTATTCTTACAAATCATCTAGAAAATGGTTTGTGAGGTGTAACGTGCTCTCCTGGCAGTTACAATTACTAGTCTGTCCTAGACCCACCAGAGTACCTTTGACCACTGTCCTTTGCAGTGTGAGCTCTACCCGGCTCGCCTCCTCTGAGGCCTTCTAAGGTCTCTGGCCATAATCTCTTGAATCTATAGCTTAATAACCGGTAGCGCACTCAAGAACAGCCACGTGTAATCTTAAAAGCCTTTATTATACCTACTCACATAATGCCCTAACTGATGCCCTGACTTGTTGGTTCCCGAGTGAACACCTGGTCAGAAGACCCATGTGTTCACTACCAAAACCCTTACCTCTTTTGGCTACCCATCTTGGCTTGGCCACCCAGGCTGGGAAGCCAGGGTGAACAGCAGGAGGTTAAAGAGGGCGGTTGCTGCCTGCAGTGGGCTTACATAGGGCCTGTGAGGTCACACACACAGCCAATCAGCGAGAGAGTCACCCATTACGAAACTATCTCAATATGGCCAGGATCCCGCCCAAGGGCAGTCCTAATATCCACAGAAATTACTTCTGGGCCTCAATCTCCCGATGCACTGTGTCCGCCCATTTAAAGGGCCCTTACAGTGAGGTGGCCTGGCTTAAGGAAGAGGGCCATTTCAGCCATAGCAGCATTATCACAGACACTTAAATAACAGATATGACACTGTTGTGAAAAGTTTCTTTACAGCTTAAAATGTAATTCATAGCAATATATTGGGATACTTTCTATTGCTTACCATATTAAGCTAGTGTTAATTTTAAATCATTTGTCTCAAATAATGTTCATATACCCAAAATTAGAATATGAGGGAATATTTCCAAAATTAAAACTATTATAAAATTGTGCTTGCAATTGAATATTGAATTATTGGACAACATAAGTATCTTAAGTTAAATATTCAGACAAGTAAAGAACTAAATTATTATCTGGTTTTGGCTTTGTGTAATATTCATATCTTTAAAAGTTTGAAAAGAAGACTTTAGAAAAATTGCTCTCAGCTTATTATTCACTCACACTCTTAACCCAATCCCTGTATTTTGTTTAGGCGGACTCTATCAAAAATGGTGTCCAGCTTCTTTCCCGAGCATATACAATTGATCCTAGCAATCCTATGGTACTGAACCACTTGGCAAATCACTTCTTCTTCAAAAAGGTTTGAGAAATCTTTTTTCTTTATTTCTTGATCTTGCTTCAAAGCATATGATGTTTCACCTTTTACACTAATGGAAAATTGGTCTGAGGCCCATAGGGATAGGTTGGGACCCAAGTTTTTATATTGACCCCTCACTTAATTGATATGCCATGATCTGGGTATCAGTTTATGTGATGAGCTCTCTCAGTGGAAAAGGAAGAGGAGTAGAATTGGAATTAGCAAAAAAAGGTGGCTTCAAATCCAGACTCTTCATATTCTAGCTGGATGCCTCAGGACAAGTCCCTTAGGCATTCTGACTCTCAGTTTCTCATCTGTAAATTGAGAGATGAATTTTGTGCTCTCCACCTTTGAGGGATATTGTGAAAAGAAAACCTTGTGGAACTTAAAGCTATATATAAATTGAGTCATTATTACAGGAAGTGTGATTTGTACACACACTACAGTGGTCCCTGTAGAGTAAAATTTGAACCTTTTAATTTTAGGAAGTGTTTTCTTTCTTCTCTCAGTATAGAATTCTTACTGATAGCTTTTAAGAGATAAAACCAGGAATTAGGAATGCAGTTTTTTTTTCCTAACATGCCTCATTAAAGTAAAGGATTATTGAGTGCATAATGTCCTTTTCATGGCATAGTTTTGTTAAACAAAGATAGTGGCGAAAACTTAACTGAAAGTTTCAAGTGGTTTAGTACCAATGATATAATTATTTTGGTCACCTATTCTGGATAAGTTTTGTATAAAATCATCTTTTATGACTGCAGTTTGTGGTGTTTTATCTTGTGTTCTTCATTTTTTAGGATTATAGCAAAGTCCAACACTTGGCTCTCCATGCTTTTCATAACACAGAGGTGGAAGCTATGCAGGCAGAAAGCTGTTATCAGCTGGCTAGGTCTTTCCATGTTCAGGAAGACTATGACCAAGCTTTCCAGTACTACTATCAAGCCACCCAGTTTGCCTCATCCTCTTTCGTACTACCCTTTTTTGGTTTGGGCCAAATGTATATTTACCGAGGTGACAAGGAGAATGCATCTCAATGCTTTGAGAAAGTTTTGAAAGCCTATCCCAACAATTATGAAACAATGAAAATTCTTGGCTCTCTCTATGCTGCCTCAGAAGATCAAGACAAACGAGATATTGCCAAGGTACATCTAAAAATCTTGGTTATTCTGAAATGATCTCCAAATGGATGTTAGTCAGTCAGTAAATATGCATTAAAGACCTGCTATATCCCAGGCACTGTGCTAAATGCTGACAATACAAGAGGCAAGCAAGAGTTCCTGCCTTCAATAGCTTACAAGATAATGGAGGAGACAGCAAGTAATCAAATGTGTACAAACAAGCTATGTGTAGGATAAATAGGAAATAATTCAAAGAGGGAAGGCATTAGAATTGGAGAGATTAGGAAAATCTTGTAGTAAGTGGTATTTTAGTTGAATTATTAATAATAGAATGTACTACTTCATAAAAGTGGTTATTTTATCTCCATGCCATTCTTTATGCCAACAAAGATCACACAGAGCCTCTTAGTCTTAGAAAATAATGTTCATTGGGACAGCTAAGTGGCGCGGAGGAGAGAGTACTGGCCCTGGAATCAAGGACCTAAGTTCAAATCCAGCCTCAAAAACTTAACACCTATTAGCTGGGCAATTCACTTAACCAATTGCTTCACAAAATAAATACATAAATAAATGGCATTCATGATTTGCTATAACCAAAATAATTCCCTTTTGGGTAACCACTTCATTCCTCTTATGTACTGTGAACCTGGGAATTAATTTGACTTGGCTTATGATTGCCAAGGCTTGGACTATATTAACCTTAAGACCTTTTACAAACTCAGGCTTTCTTTCATGCCTCAAGCGTAAGATTTCAGGGGAAAATCATCTTAATAATAGTGGTGGTGGTGGTGGTGGTGGTGGTGGTGGTGGTGGTGGTGGTGATGATGATGATACGCTGCTTTGTAGTTTACCAAAGATTTTATGGGTCAGATAACTCCAGTTTTCACTTTAGCTCAGGCTCATAAAGGTAGAATGACATGCCCAGGGCCACACAGTGAAGTCATAGCAAAGCTGGTATCCAGCCCATTTCCTGACTGAGTCAGATCTGACTTCTCCTTGGTGCTACCTAAATTTTGATTATTTAATTTTTTATCACCTTGACAAGCACTGCTTTGGATACTTTAATGGTGCATTGGTGGTGACTTGTGGATGGAACCCTGATCCTGACATCTCCTCTCTCTGTCTCAGGGCCACTTGAAGAAGGTCACAGAGCAGTATCCAGATGATGTTGAGGCCTGGATTGAATTGGCACAAATCCTAGAGCAGACTGACATACAGGTAAGTGGCAGAGAATTCCCTTTTAGCTGGGCCCTGCACAGTGTCCAACTTGTGAATGCATTGGTCATCATCATGACTTAGGCCTTCTTCTGTCTTTATGGGCTTACAGGGTGCACTGTCAGCTTATGGAACAGCAACCCGTATCCTGCAGGAAAAGGTACAGGCTGACGTCCCCCCAGAAATTCTGAATAATGTGGGCGCCCTCCATTTTAGACTCGGAAATTTAGGAGAGGCAAAGGTGAGAAAAAGGGATGTCTGTATCCTTCAGGAGCATGTAGGGGTTTTTTTGTTTTTCAAGTTAGCCCTGACCTACCATTTTTTTTTTAAAGTTGTTTTTCTATTTTTAACAGAAATATTTTTTGGCATCTTTGGATCGTGCAAAGGCAGAAGCTGAGCATGATGAACATTACTATAATGCCATCTCAGTTACAACATCATACAATCTGGCCAGGCTTTATGAGGCAATGTGTGAATTCCACGAAGCAGAAAAGCTGTATAAAAATATATTGCGAGAACATCCTAATTATGTTGACTGTAAGAATTTCAAGTTACTTTTAAAAACCCTGCAAGTCATTCAGTTATTCATCTAACATACATTTATTTAACAAAGAAAGCAAAAATTAGGAACGTGGAAACTTGTTAAATCAAAAATAACATTAGCTATAGAATATATAAAAGATACAATTTCTGGCTTCATAGAATTTAACTCTTTACTGGCCAAATTTGAGCATGGCCTTAAAGAATAAATAGAATTGGGGAAATTGGGGATACTCTAGATAAGGGGAAATGGCCAGAAATATGAATGGAGAGGAACGGGGGTTGGGCTCGGTGTTTGTGATTCATAGGAAAGAGGCAGAACTTTCTTGAATTGTACAATTTTTGTTGCTGAATATTGGGAGAAATTTGGATGGCATGCAAGATTTGAACTTTGAAGAGGACTGAAGAGGTAGAATTTAAGCTAAAGTTCGATTTTATATAGTTGATTTTTTAACAAACATTTCTTTCAGGCTATTTGCGCTTAGGAGCAATGGCTAGAGATAAAGGAAACTTTTATGAGGCTTCAGATTGGTTTAAAGAAGCTCTTCAGATCAATCAGGTTGGTAATATTAAAACCTTTTTGAGAAATGAAAATTTTCAGTTTATCATATAGTGAATGTATTTCTTTAAAGACTATGACCTGTTGATCTCAGGTCTCTTGTTTTCCAATTTTTATTTCTTTTAAAGAGCCAACATTATTAAAGAAATGTAGGTTGTGTGATTGTATATTAGTTACATGGACTTTGGGGAAACTCATAAAATGTTATGAGTTGGAGGGGACCTAAAAGGTCCTATTTTTTAAAAAAATATATTTATTTATTTATTGGCTCCTCTATTGCATCCTCAGCAAATGGTAATCTATTAATCAGCACTTGATATCTAGTATTATATTCATATAGCTAATCTATTTGTTCTTATCTTCAACCTTCCGCCCTCAACTATTTCTCCATAAAACTAAGGTAACCTGCAATCACCTTTTCACATGACTTGGGATAAAATTTGTCCTTGTTTGTGTGAAATAATTTACATACTTAGTTTTTGTGATGTCTCATTCTTCAAATCCTTGAAGTTTTGTTTGCAGTCCATTGAGCTTTCTATTGTACCATAATTGAAAAGTTAGCATAGGGCACTGGACTACAATATTTTCAAAGTTCTGAATCTCATACTAGCTCTTCCACTGATTACCTTATAATTATGAGGAAGCCCCTTCCCTTCTGGGGCTCAGAATAAACTTTCTGGGACCTAGAATAAAATCTTTTAACATGTCTTTCAGGATCATCCAGATGCTTGGTCTCTGATTGGCAATCTTCATTTGGCCAAGCAAGAATGGGGTCCAGGTCAAAAGAAATTTGAAAGAATATTAAAACAACCATCCACTCAAAATGACACATATTCTATGCTAGCCCTTGGCAATGTTTGGCTACAAACTTTGCATCAACCCACTAGAGACCGAGAGAAGGTAATATTTTTATTTACTGAAGGTAGGATTCGTTTTTGTCTTTGTTTTGACTAAACTGCCTAGGATCTCTTAACTAGCCATGTTATTTCTCTTCTTTAGGAAAAGCGACATCAGGATCGTGCACTAGCCATCTACAAGCAAGTCCTCAGAAATGATCCTAAGAACCTCTATGCTGCCAATGGCATAGGTAGTGTAAGGCTTGTATATTTGCACTATTTTGAAATTTATGATTCGGAGACGAGTGATGGTGAATCTTAGTTCAACACTGAGGTTATTACCCTGAATTTCTCTATAAATAAAATTATTCTGAAATATGATTTGCCATTTTTATCTGTCCTAATTTCCTACTGGGCATTGCCAGCTTAAATTTATTAAAAAAAAATTTGTATATTTCCCTTCTCTTTAGGTGCTGTGTTGGCCCACAAGGGATATTTCCGTGAGGCTCGTGATGTATTTGCCCAAGTAAGAGAGGCAACTGCAGATATTAGTGATGTGTGGCTAAACTTAGCACATATCTACGTGGAGCAGAAGCAATATATCAGTGCTGTTCAAATGGTAATGTATATATCTCTCTGCATTATCTAAAAATAATAGAAAATTTGGGCTAAAAATACAGGTTTTTAAATACCAGTTTTATTGAGGGACTTGTACACTTAATCACTTCTGCCCTCTAGTGGAATTAAATACCAGTATTTTGTCATTCTTCCTAATGTTCATTCAGAAATATGTCAGAGCCTGTTATGAGCAAACATAATGGGAATATCCAGTATTAATTATAGTTCACTACTGTTAATAATTATGTTTTTAGCATGCACTAATTTGAAGCATGAAGTAACTGAACTCTAGTAAGTTAGGGAATGCTCTAAATTTGTTAAAGTATGCGCACCTTAAATTTGTAAAATTTCTAAGATGAATGACTAGAGATTATTTATCCAATGTAACTAGCAAATGGTCATTCACACCTTTTCTTGAATATATCTAGTGAAGGGGAACTCATTGGACCAGCTTATTCACACTTTTGGATATTACTTTTTTAAAGTTTTTAAAATAATTTTTTTTATTATTGATTCTATATCACCTACATTTCAAGAGGGTAAAGAATAGTTTGGCATAACTTAAAACATTGAAAAAAAATCTGACGTTCTGTGCAATGTTGCAAATAGTCTTCTCATGTGTGCTAAGTGTAAAAAGGCAATACCCTCTTGTAGCTCTTCTTTAGGTCAATTAAATTGGCAGCATCCTGTTCTGATTAGTTTGTTATTCTTTAACATTGTTCTAGTTACTATTTTTAGTTTTTTCCTGGCTCTGCTTCCTTTACTTAGCATTAGTTCATCTAAATCTTCCCATACTTCTCTGTATTCATCACATTTGTTGTTTCTTACAGGGTACCACAGTTGGTGTAGGTAGCCATTCCCTAATCAATGAGTTTTTAATTCTTTGCTAATACAAAAAATGATAGTTGATGTACATGGGCCTTTTTTCCTGTCATCATTCTCTTTTGAACATATACATAAGCAATTGAATTTCTAGGTATTTAGTTTAGGCTCTTTCACAGATTCAAAGATAGAATGGACATATCCCTTTGTACACAGTAGAAGCTTAGTTAGTATTTGAATTGAACTAAAGTTCATACTTTCTGCTTGATAGACAGTTCTTTGTGGGTAAGAATCGGGAACAGAATATTTATTCCCCTTTTTTCACTCTTCCATCTTTTAAAGATAAAATTAGCATTAAATCAAGTTCTGAAATTGATTTGCTCTTCTCAAAGAGAGAATGTGCTGACATAATCCAGATATTTGAAATTCCTCTTGCTACTAGGGCATGTTCCTTTGTAAGACTTAGGATCTTTTTAGTAAATTCTACATTTTTTTCTTCCTCTTTTAGTTTAGCTAGTCTATAAAATACTTCAAATACAGTATTGTCGATTTTTACTTATGTGAGCTTCCTGCCTTAGTTCCCAGAGTTTCTCGTGAATATATCACTATCTTTGCATAAGAGGGAGCCTAATCATAGGTCTCATCCCACCAAGCTTTAGTGATCTTTATGGGGTCAAATTTGACTCCTTCAGTTAATATCTCTTTCTTTTCTTGCTTATTTCTCATAGTTGGTACATTTGTGTAGAAACATCTCAAGCCAGGGGCTTTAAGTAACTGGTCCCTTCCTTGGATTTTGTTTCCTATAAATTTTAGAATATCTCTTTATTTCTAGTCTTCTTACATTGTAGCCCTTCTTTATAGTATCCAATTTCATGGATATTTGTTGTAGTTTTTTACCATTCTTCTTTTCATTTGAGCTCTTTTGCTTTCATTTGCAAGTTTTCAGGCAAATACATTTTAATTGGTCCCTATCAAACATATTCCCTCTCTGGCCAGGGTCATATTGATCAAAAAGCATTTATTAAATGCCTACTATATGCTTGGCATTGTCAGTACAATTTTAACTTGTCCAGAAATCCAAATGCTGTTCTGAGAGCTCATCTTTTTAATCACCTAGCCACTTTTCTTTGTGTCTGGTTTACTTGTTTATCAGATGGAGGGTAATAACATTTCTATTACTACATGTATCTCTCATTGAGCATCAAATGAGATAATGAAAATAAAGCATTTTATGATCAATTAAATGCTATATAAATGTTAGCTGCTGTCATTTTATGCAGTGAGACTTAGATAAACAAGGACCATAGAAGGCATTTGTTGTATATTCATTATAGAGATTGAGATTAATTCAGCCAGTCACCATCTGCTAGGCCATGAAAATAGCCTTATTGTACAGAACCTTATTGTAATATAGTTGTGTGTGTGTGTGTGTATGTGTGTGTGTGTGTGTGTGTGTATGCATTCTACCTGTTTAAAAAAAACCACGAAATTTTTGTTCAAGATACTATAGTTGGCTTGATTTATCTTAGTCATCTTCAATAGACAGTGGGATCTTTCTAGCTATTTGGACAGGACCCCTGCTATCCCCAGTAGGACTGAGCCAGAAGGGGGTTGAGTAGAAAGACTGAATGATTGGAGCTAGGAAAAAAATTTGGGAGGGCAAGTTATTATTTAAAATTTTATTTTGTTTCATTTTTTGTTGTATGCTTGTTTTTTTCTTATTTTTTTCCTCTTTGATCTCATTTTTCTTATGCAGCATGATAAATGTGGAAATATGTTTAGAAGACTTGCATATTGGAGGGGGAAAAGGGGAAGGAAGGAGAAAATTTGGAACACAGAATTTTGCAGGACAAATATTGAATGCTAACTTTGCATGTATTTTGAAAAATAAAAAGCTATTCTTATAAAAAATAAAATTATATTTTGTTGCCAGCTTATCCTCCAAATTTGTATACTCTTCTGCCTGCTGTTGGTACAGTTAATTCAGAATTGATTGTGTCCCACAAATAAATATTAATTACACAAGATCATGCTCACAAACTGAAATGGTCTTGACAACTCCATTGTGTTTCAAACACTTTCTTTTTTCTTTATAGTATGAAAACTGCCTCCGAAAGTTCTACAAACATCAGAATACAGAGGTTGTCCTGTATTTGGCCCGTGCTCTCTTCAAGTGTGGCAAGCTGCAGGAATGCAAACAAACTTTGCTAAAGGTAAAAAGTTTGTTTAATCAAAACTTTGGATTTGATGTGAGGGATGGTGGCCTGAGATTTCTCCATCAAACCTTTTTGTTTGTGTTTGTGCATCTCTGAAAATTACCTGAATAAAAATTATACACCAAGATCCTTTTCTCAGGTGGCTTAGCTCATGGAAACTATTTCCTTTTGCTTTCTTTGAACACAGGCTAGACATGTGGCACCCAGTGATACAGTTCTCATGTTCAATGTGGCTCTGGTACTTCAGAGGCTAGCTACTTCTGTTCTTAAGGATGAGAAGAGTAATCTCAAGGAGGTACTTAATGCAGTTAAAGAATTGGAACTTGCTCACAGGTAAAGAAAGAGCTATTAGAAATGTCATTTGGAATACTATATTTCCTTATTCAGCAAACATTTCTTCAATGTACATGGTATCGAAAAGAGACAAAAAGTGAGACAGAAAAAGATAAGTTTCCTACTCTCAAGCTACTTAAAAATATAGTTGTAGTGCTCCACAAACTTGGAGTTCACAAAGATTGCTTAAGTTAATTTCTTGACTATAAAATGAGGAAAAAATATTGCTGAGAATACAGTATGTGAGGGACTTGATCTGGGCAAACTCTTTTTACATGTTATTTTATTTTATTAGAGCCCTTCTCTAACTTGTCAAAGTATTTTTTATTCTTTAGTATTTAAAAAAAAAATGCAGAATTCCATTTCTGTGGTTATCCCCTTCACAGAGTATTTCGAGGATTTTAAAGCCACTAGAGAAATCTTTTGCCTTCAACATATCTTGTGCTTATATTTTGATTTTTAAAAAAACTTCATGAGAGAAGAAAACTTTTTTTAAAATGATTTCATTGTCTATAAGTGCCAAGAATGCAGTAAGTACTCATTGAGTGAATTTTAGGACACCTTGGCTTAATCATAAGTTAATTTTTGGTTTAACTGAGAACAGCATTTAAATATGGATTTATTTTGATGAACTTTGCTATATTACAATAATCTTGATTCTTGCTAATAATCCCATTTATTGTTGATTTTAATTATAACTATATCTTGTCTGCTCTTTAAAATGTTATTGATCTTTTACTTTTGAGATAATAGCATTTTTTGGTAGAAGTATAGTTATGGGTGAGAGTCTTGTACAAAAGCCAATATATGGGCCATTTAAAACTTAAAAGTTTTTTAAAATTATAAAGCAAATTTAAAAGTAATTTGTTTCTATAGACATTGCATAATTTTAAAAATAATTTATAGAATGTTCTTTCAACTTAATATTAAGTACTCTTTCCTCTTCCCTTTTCCATTCATACTAGGTATTTTAGTTATTTGAGTAAAGTAGGAGACAAAATGAGATTTGACTTGGCCCTTGCTGCTACAGAAGCCAGGTAAGAGTCTTTATGTTACTAAAACACGGCATTATTTGGTACAGATGAACTTTGCCAGAAATGGCCATTACTTTATGCCTTTAGTGATTGCCTAGAAACTGTAATGAAAAAAAAATTAAAGGTTAATTCCTAAGGTCTAAAGAGATGGTTGTAGTATTGTGGAAAGAGTCTTCGACAGATTGGGTCTTGGGACAGGGGGTTCTGTTCATAGCTTTGCACCTCACTGCCTATCTCTGTGATAGTGGGGAAGCCCTTTAATCTGCCTCTCTGAGTTTTACTTTCTTCATCTGTAAAAAATTGTTTGTACTGTTTTTACTGTGTGTGTGATGTTTGCCAAGTAGAAGCTCCTTGAGGGCAGAAGCTGTGTTTGTTCTTAAATTATTATTATTATTTTTTGGTCTGTTATCACCAGTACCCTCTCAGGTTCATAATAGATGCTCAATAAATGTTTGTGAATTGATTTATTCTCCCACCCTTTTCAGATATGGCATTTTATATTTCTGTGATGTTATAAACTTGTAAGGCTTATTTCTTCTGTGACCCGTCCCTATCCAGAGCAAGGTTACTTTGGTTGAGACCTAGTTTCCTTTTAGGGAACTTACTCGTTTGTGGAAAAACACTGTTTAAAGAAAGATAACTTTAGGGCAGTCACAGAGCAGCCTTTCTAGGTGTCCATGGAATGCAGAGGTGGAGGGAGAGAGGCAGGTAGATGATCTTAAAGGTTCCTTCCAGCTCCAAACTCCGAACACTGAAGTTCAGTAAAGGTTTTAGGTGGTATTTGCTGCGTCCCCAGAATCAAATGCACTTCCCAAGTCCAAGTCATAATGTATGAGTCTGAGTTTGGCACCTTTTCCTCTTCTCAGATGAAAAAGTTCTTACCATTGATTTGATTTTGAATATATGTTTTTGATTAAATAAATTGATGTTTTTGTGAATTAAAGCTTGACATAGATATCACATTGTGCTCCTTTGAGTGTTATTTGCATTAGAAGGACCAGCCCTACTACCTGAGTTTCTGTGAATGTTTCAGGCAGTGCTCTGATTTACTGAGCCAGGCGCAGTACCATGTGGCCCGTGCACGCAAGCAGGATGAGGAAGAGAGGGAGCTGCGGGCCAAGCAAGAGCAAGAGAAAGAGCTATTGCGGCAAAAACTGCTGAAGGAGCAGGTTCTGTTGGCTTGTTCCCTCTGGGGGGGAGGGGAGAGCAGGGGTCTGGAGACACTGAGAGCAACCCTTCTGAGAGTGGGGGGGGGGGGAACCCTCAAGAGGCAGCATCTTGTGGCTGGGGCCCTCAGGTGTGTGGCCCTGAGCATGCTGACTGACCCTCTCCTTGGTTTTTGTGCTGCACAGGAAGAGAAGCGTCTCCGAGAAAAGGAAGAGCAGAAGAAGCTCCTGGAGCAGCGTGCCCAGTACGTAGAGAAGACCAAGAATATCCTCATGTTCACTGGAGAAGCCGAAGGGACAAAGGAAAAAAAGAGAGGTGGTGGCGGCGGAGGCGGGGGCAGGGTGCGTATTCCTCTGGGAGATGGTGGAAATGGTTCAGTAAGCTGACTCACAGCTACAGAGAGTAGCTTTCATTGTAGAATTTTTAAACATTTGATCCTGGCTCAGCCATCATTCCCTGGTTACTTACTAAATGGGATTTAATGGATAAATGGAATGGAAGTTTTATTAAGGGCCTACTGTATACCAGGCATTAAATTTAAGAGCTTTACAAATATGGTCTCATTTAATCTTTACAACGGCCCTGAAAAGTAGGTGTGATTATTAATCCAGTTTTATAGTTGAGGACATTAAGGCAAGCAATTTAAGTAACTTGCCTGGGATCACGCAGTTAGTGTCTGAGGTTAGATTTTAATTCAGATCTTCCTGTCTTAGGTCTGGAGCGCTTTTCTTTGCTCCATGGTGCTATCCCAATGGACCTGTAAAGTCTAAATAGCTCTGATAGGGTAAATAGGTATAGTTCCCTTTTTACTGTTTTTTATTAGTACTCAAATGTGCTCTACTTATCCAAAAGTCATTGATTTTGGTTTCCTTTGGGTTTTAGCGTTCTAAGAAGGGAGGTGAGTTTGATGAATTTGTCAATGATGACACTGATGAAGACATGCCTGTATCCAAGAAGAAGAAGAAAAGGAAAGGCAGTGGGAGTGAACAAGAAGGGGAAGAAGAGGAGGGCGAGAGGAAGAAGAAAAAGCGGAGGCGGTGAGTTAGTAGTCAGGGAGCCCTTAGCTGTTTTTTACCTTCCTAAAAGCAAAGTGTTTTTCACATATTTGTACTAAAGTCTAGACATAGCTTAAATTTCTTTTGGCTTCTGCTGCAGAGTTTAGGCTCAGAGGACTGGCAGCTTGTGCTGACGGCACTAAGTACTTTGTCCTTCCCCTGTGCATATTTGCCTTCCCATCTTCCAACTGAGGTCTCCTTTGGGCCTCATGATATTAAAATTATGTGCCATTCTTACACCCATTTTCCAGATGAGGAAGCTGATGTTGAGAGAATTTAGGTGCTTTGCCCAGAGTTACAGAGCTCCTGAGTGTCTGAATTAGGATTCCAGCTCAGAGCTTCCTTACTGCTAAGTCCTGCACTCTGGATGCAGGACACCTGGCTGCACTAAATTGTCATAGGTCCCAAAATTCAACCTCTTATATCCCTGTTTCTGGTAGTCTCACCTCCCACTTAGCTAGTCTTTAAAAAATGAATGATTTAATAGGTGTATAAAAAAGTAGCTGTTAATCTCTGACACTGCTCCAAGAACTGTGGGCGGGTTTACAGCAGAAAAATCAAGATAGTACAGTTGGAGAAGGGACCACATACAAGACAATTTATTTGCAGGGGAATTGGAAGGAAGTAATCCAGGTGTAGCAGAGGGGTTAGAAGGCAATGTCCATTGTCCTTGTATGGTTAGACCTGGTGCTCCTCCAGCTTCCTAGAAGGATTAGGCAAGGTAAATTTTGTCTTCTAAGGAATCAAGCCTCTGGATGGATTTTGAAGAGAGAAAGATTTCCTTCTTTCCTTGCCTTCCCCCTGCTCCTAACCATATACCACCTTATACCACTTTGTGTTCTGCATAACAAAGATAAGGAATTTTGACATATAGCTGGTTCTGATAGATGTCATAACATCTGCTTTTCTCTGATTATTAGTGAACATAAACGATTTCTATAGTTTTTGATTTCTAGGCTTTTCTGAAAAGCAAAGAAAGTACATGAAGAAAATGAGAGCAGAAAATAGATCAAAATAGCCATGAAATATAACACCAAGTCAAGGAAAAAACCTGTAGTGGAGAATATGGGTTAGGGGATTATGGGATAGAGCTAACAGTTTTAATTCCACATCTACAAACATCTCACAGAAATCTATGAGCTTCTCTGGTGTCTTGGGCCTTTCCTTCAGAGCCCAGAAACACCTGCCCCAGCTTGTGTTCTGTTGGCATGACAGCTTTTGGGGACCTGTGATGCTCAATGCCACAGGGAAGGCTGAGAGCAGGATTTCTATTAAGTTCATAGTGCTGATATTTAGAACATTTTTCACCATTTGATATTCTTAGACATTTTAGTTCGTTCTTTTTTTTTTTTTTTTTTTTTTTTTTTTTAAAGACAAAGATTGTTAACTGGGGGCTGTGAACTTGAAATATGAATTTTGAATAGCTGTGTTTCAGTATAATTGGGTTCCTTTGTAATCCTATGTATTTAAAAACGCTTTTGTGAGAAAGGAATTTGTAGCTTCACAGGAGACCATGACAAAAACAGTTAAGAATCCCTGCTCAGATGCTTTGTTTGCAACAGAATACAGTGATATTTAAAGACCTTGAACAGATCTACAATATCTCCAAGTTTTATCTGTAAATTGAATTTTTTTTTTTGTGTGTGTGTGTGTGTGTGTGTGTGTGTGTGTGTGTGTGTGTGTGTGTGTGTGTGTGTGTGCTTAAAATTGCAGCATGGATCTTTTGTTTCTAATCATTTACAAAATGAATAACAACATTCTATCCTCTCTAGCTTTGAGATATTATTGGGTGCAGAAGAGCCTTGGTACAGCCCTTCAGATTACTCACCTACCCCTTTCAGTAGTTGCTTATCACAGATCTGTGTAAAGCTCATCCTGCATTAGATTAACAGGAGGAAATTGATGTTTCCTAAGTTTGTCAGCACATCTTTCCTTTTTTTAATATTTTACTTTAACATTCTTTCCTTTCTTCCCTTCCCTCTCCCATCATTGATAATTCAGCAGTTCAGTATTGTACGTGTGTAGTCATGCAAAACGCCAGATGTTCTTTCTTTGTGTAGATAGTGTTTTTCATTGTAACTTTTTCAGAGTTGTCTTGGAATACTGTTTTACTGAAAATAGTTATGTCAATCACAGTTAATCATCTTAAAATATTCACTTTGCATCAGCTCATGAAAGTCTTTCCGAGTTTTTCTGAGCGTTATCTTGCTCATCATTTCTCAGAACACATTAATACCCCATATATTTTTGTTCTATAAGAAATGATAAGCAGGCCAATTTTAGAAAAACTTGGAAAGACTTAACAGGAACTGATATTGAGTGAAGTGAGCAGAACCAGAAGAACATTGTACATAGCAACAGCAAGATTGTATAATGATCAGCTATGATAGACTTAGCTCTTCTCATTAATACAGTGAACCAAGACAGTTCAATAGACTTGGGATAGAAAATGCCTTCTATATCCAGAGAAAGGCCTATGGAGACTGAATGCAGATCAAGGGATATTATTTTCTTTTTTTGTTTGTTTGCTTTTTTCCCTTGATTTTGTTCTTTTTTTTTTTCCATAACAAGACTAACATAGAAATATGGTTAAAAGGATTGTATGTGTATTGCTTTCTTGGAGAGAGAGAAGGAAGGAAGAAAAAAATTTGGAACTCAAAAATGAATACTAAAAATTACCTTTACATATAATTGAAAAGTAAAATATTGTTGAAATTTTAAAAAAGGAAAGGAAAAGAGAAAAAAACAATAATATTCTATCATAATTACAAACCACAAATTATTCAGCCATTCCCCAATTAAAAGGCATCCCCTTAATTTCCAATTCTTTGCCTGCAGAAAAGATCTGCTATAAATATTTTTTGTACATATAGGTCCTTTTCCTTTTTTTGTTTTATCTCTTTTGGAATACAGATTTTGTAGTGGTATTCCTTGGTCAAAAGATATGATGGAAGGATTTATAGCTCTTTGGACGTAGTTCCAAATTGCCCTGCAGAATGGCTTCTGTCAATTCACAACTACCAACAGTGAATTAATAATCTCATTTTTGTCATATCCCCTCCAACCTCTTAACCAACCTAACAGGTATATATGGTAGTATTTCAGAATTGTTTTAATTTGCATTTCTTCAATCAATAGTGAGTTAGAGCATTTTTTCATATAGCAGTAGGTTGCTATGATTAATTCACCTGAAAACTGTTCTTTATCTTTTGATCATTTATTAGTTGGGGAATGGCTCTTATTTTTATAAATTTAATGCAATTCTTTATTTGAGAATTTAAGAAATGAGGCCTTTATCAGAGAAACCAGCTTCAAATTTTTTTCCCACAATTTTTCTTGCTAACTGTATTTCACCCCATTTTATTCTCTTCTTTCTCCCCCTTCACCCTGTCCCTCCTCAAAAATGTTTTGCTTCTGTCTATCCCCTCCCCCTACCTCTTATTCCCTTTATCTCCTATTATCCTTTAGGGTAAGATGAATTTTTGTACCCAGTTGAGTGTAGCAGATTTTCTTGAATGCATAATTTTTACAGTATTGTGCCATGTGTGCATAGAGGAAGACTCTAGAAATAGAAAACCTGGTCTTTATCCAGGAGATCATTGCAGTGTAGTTATGGACACAAAATATAATATGTCATGTAAAAGTATAACAGTATCCATGCTCGAGATACTTTTTTAATAGACATAAATGTTACTTATGTTCTTTGTCTCTTTATATTAAGACCACCAAAGGGAGATGATGGATCTGATGAGGAAGAAACTGAAAATGGCCCCAAGCCGAAAAAACGTCGTCCCCCTAGAGCCGAAAAGAAAAAGGCTGTAAGTCCCCTCTGTGGGGTTTTCGTCACAGTTCATCTGTATGTTTCAATTTGGGGAAAGAATCAAGGATGAATTTCAGTAGGCATGTGGCACTCCTCCCAAATGAGGAAACTTTCCAGCAATGCAGATCCCCACCTTCTTTGCAATTTCTCAGCATATATAGCTGCCTAGAGAACTTGCTTTAAGGCTTTTGGATTCTGAAATCAGCTCTTTTTCCATTATATCATGTTGCTTCTCCTTTGTTGGGTAAATAAGATAAATAAGACAGGTGCCCTCAAGAATCTTACAATTTTGTGGGAGGTAATATGTTTACTAATGAAGTAAAAGGACTAGGTTGCAAGCCAAACATTTGTGTTGCTCTATGCAGAGGGTATTTAGCATGGTAGTGCATTCTAGTGGTAGAACTAATAATAATAATAGATAGATAGCATTTACATAGCTCTTCCTGTGTGCCAGTCCCAATGCTGAGTGCTGGGTGATGATGGTCTCCTATATCCTTATCATATCCCTGGAGTTAGATGCCATTATTATCCCATTTTATAGATGAGGAAATTTAGGTGAACAGAGTTTAAATGATTTACTCAAAGTCACACGGCTAGTAATTGTATGAGGCAGGATTTGAATTCTAGTCTTCTTGACTCCTGGCCTGGTACTATCTACAACATCCCCTGGTTGTTTAGAAAATGGGAGCAAAGGTATGGTGTTGGGTAAAGTAGCAAATTATGAAAGGTTCTCAGTGAGGTTGAGATAGTACCTTGTTTGATTGGTTCAAGGAGAGGAGTACTGGGAAATAAGATTGACCGAATAGCATGAAAGCCCTAAATGCCATGGGTTGGGTTGTATTCATTATACAGTGTAGGCTTCAGGAATTAGAGAAAGTAAGAGGGTATCATTTTGTATACCCTAAAAGTAACTACCTCACATAATGAGACTGGGGTACAAAAGTGTTTTGTTTAAAATTATTCAAATTACTTACTTTTTGATTCTGCTTTATATAATCAGTTTAGCAAAATTGCCTAAAATTACAATTTTTTTTTTACTGATTGTATGATCTTTTTTTTAGCCTAAGCCAGAACGGTTGCCTCCTTCAATGAAGGGAAAAATAAAATCAAAAGCCATAATCTCATCAAGTGATGACTCTTCAGATGAAGATAAACTTAAAATTGCCGATGAGGGGTAGGTATTTTTTTCTCTTGGCAAGTTGTTTTGCTCTGGTAATGTGTGTGGTTGAAAATAATTGGTAACTAAGTCTGTTTGCTTGAAAAAGCTTTGTGTTCTTGTACCAGGGAAGAAATGGAGTTTGGAGGGCATAGGATGAAATCTGAGTGCTTTCACTAGTACTGAGTGCATTGCTAATACAGAGTGTCCTCTGTGTTTTTCCTTCTTCTTCCCTGCCTCTATTTTCCAGCCCCAGGAGGAGAATAGTGGGCTCTGGGTGTTATTAGGATGGAGAATGATGAATAGGGAAAGAGAGTTTTGTACTAGGGGGTTTCTCCCTTTATAATACTAGCCTAAGACAAACAGAAGGGTCAGAAGACTTGAGCCTCAGGCTGCCAAATTATAACAGCATAAAAATTGTCCTCCTTATTCAGTCCAATGAGCTATTCAGCCCACGATTCTCTTTCTGCAGACACCAAAGGATGTGTTGCCGAAGGAGATAGTTCTCTTCTTTGATATCAGCCTTAACAATTTGGGGAATGTGCCCAGAAACATCCCAGTTCTCTTCATACCCCATAGCTGAATTTCTCTTTGCTTTTTTTGCATCCCTCCATATTTTCAGAATATATACTTCTTCAGCTAATGAGTGCTCTGTTTGTAATGATTCACATATGAAATACTGCTTTCTTTTCTTGAGCTTAGATTGTTTCACAAAGGCTTCCTCATCCAGGCATGTGGCAAACAAGTCTCTACTATTCACTTTTTCTGTCATTTGTGTGACTTCAACAATAGTCCCCAAGCCTGCTTCTTTCCCAGCTGAAATCTTTTCCATCTTTTAGAGGTCACCAACTGTCCACCTGATAATTGAGCATCCATTACAACATTCCCTCCAAATAATTATCAGGCCTCTGCTTGGACATTTCTTATGATAAGAAACACAAGACTGCACAAGGCAGCTCATTTTGTTTTGAGACAGGGTTAGTTGTTAGGAAGTTCTTCTTGATATTAAACTGACACAGCCCAAGTTCTCACTTTCAAAAAACAATTCTATTTTTTTCTCCTATTTTTTTATGTAGTTGATTTTTTGAATCAAAACTCAAGATATTATATCTGTTACATTTCAGTTTCATTTTGTTAGATTCTGCCCATGAGTCTAACTAATCAGTTTTGAGCCTCAGAGGAGTTGAAGCAGAGATTGTGGCTAAATGATACAGCCCTGGGCAAGGACCGAGCTTTATTTCCTGGGAATTCTTGGAAATCTACAACTTTTCTTGGCAGCAGTGATAGTAGTCCTTAGAACACCCAAGAGGACTATGGAGTTAAGAAGGATCCTGTCCATTGTGCTGACCCTTACTCTCCTCCCAGAGTTCACTAACTAGCAAGTGTCCTTTGCATTCCTTCCTATTCTGTGGGTTGGTTGGGTCGCCCTCATTTTGTGCTTCTTGGTACATTTCATCCTTGAGTGGGATAGGCTTCTCCCTGATCTGTTGTTCACATAAAGAAGTCCTGATTCCCAGGATAGGAGAGAGTCTTAAGTCATATAGAAAACTTTCTTCTTAGAAGAATTTTACAAATCTTCAAAAACCAGTAACAAATACATTGCTATAATTTAGGTGTTTAACATTCTCCACACCTTTGAGAGGCTTTTATCTAAGTAAGTTATGGGGTTTTGCCTTAACTTTTGTAAACTTTCCCAAGAATACAGTTTTATCCCTTTTTTCTTCACTTTGTAATTTTATGTTTGGAATAGTTCTACACTTTGAAGAAGCCCAGGCACTGTAGGGAAAGAGAGCATGCCCTTGGGTTTGTTTTTCATTTATGCAGCTCCTCCCTGTTCCATGCTTGCTAAATCCCCAAAGATGAGCCCTCAGTGTAACGGGTGCTTTTGTTTGTCAGACATGCCAGGAACAGCAACAGTGATTCAGATGATGGTGATCTACGCAAGAAACGAGTGATGTCTGAGAGCGATTCGGACGAGAACCCCAATCAGTCTGGGAGTGAAGCAGGCAGTCCCCGGAGATCCAGTATACAACAATCAGAAGATGATTCTGACAGTGACCAGTCAGCTCCAAAGAGGAGGCGGTCAGCATCAGAACAGTCTGACAATGAATCTGTCCAATCAGGAAGGAGCCACTCTGCAGGTTCTGACAATGAGTCCCGACCAGCTTCACCAAGTGCTGATTCAGACCGGGAGTCAGAGAGAGCCTCGGATAATGAGGCTTCTGCTAGGGGATCTGGGAATGACTCGGAACCAGAGGCCTCCAACAATGAGGCCTCTGAGCGGGGTTCTGATGATAGCGATTAGATTTTCATTTGTAAATAAGCTACATTTCTGGAAGGAAACCTTTTTTTTAATATATGAAAGCTGTGAAATGCTTGAAATGTTTAGTAAAACTTGTGAAATTTTTCTGAAGGCAATTTTTTTCTATCAGATTATATATTACTAAGCCCTGAGAGACATTTTCTTTTGCCAGAGACCAATATTTGAGTTTCTTGTGCAAATGAAGTCTACTCTCCTATGTGGAACAGAGCCACCTGTCATATGTGAAAATTACACTTAAAAATAAAACCAAAATTTCAGTCCTTCCTGGAGTAGTTTGGCTGCACTGTTGGCCTACATCCCAGGTCCTCTATGTGTTTAGCTGCATTAGATAGATAACTGATTTTTTAATAAAAGGTGCAAGGAAATATCTATTTCCTTTATCACCTTTTCATTACTATCTTTGTCTTTCTTGGGAAGTAAATCAAGTCTTTTACTTTCCAATTAGACACATAATTTGCAATTGCATCAAAATGCAAGCAAAAGAGCAGGTTTTTTTTCCCCAAAATCAATCCTGCAGAGAAGTCAATTACAGGCATGGCATATAATTCCTTGGGAGAAAAAAAAGTTTGAAAAGACCCCTTATTAGTCAAATATAAAGCTCTGCCTAAGAAAACCATTTAATAAAATCTCTTGTTACAAGCTTTTGTGGATAACCTCTTTTGCTTTGTTACTAAAGTGGGAAGCAGAATGCCCTGCCCGCAGTATTGATTGGTCAACTGAGCAAGGAAAGCGTGGCTAGGCAATAGTTTATGTGAAAACTATCTGAGACTTTAAGGAGGCTGCAAGTTCAATGTGAGCCAGAAGTTATGATTGCCAAAAAGCTAACACCATAATTTGTTGTGTTAAGAGTGAGATGTGAGGTGGCCATCCTTTCCTGCACTGTGCCATCTATACACACATCTATGGTTTTGTGTTTGGTTCTGAAGTCATTAACTAGAGGTCAGCAAGAATTGGTGAAAGATTCGGAGGTCATGCTTAGCCTGAAGAAGAAAAGAATTGCAGAGGATATAAAAACTCTTCCAAGTATTTGTCATATGGAAGGTGGACAGAAATTGTGTTGTTCAGAGACAGAGCTAAAAGCAACTTGCAAAAGTTGGAAAGGGGCAAATTTGGGCTCATTAGGAAAAGCTTCAGAACAGGTAGATCTATCTGTAAAATGAAACATTTATAGGAAGTAGTAACACCCTTTTTCCCTTCCCCCCACCTTTTTCAAGTTTTCAATAAAAAGGCTGAATAGGATGATCACTCCTTAGGATCACTCTTAAGAGGACATTCTTAGTCAGTATAAGTTAGATGTGATAGTTTCAGAGCTTTTTCCTGCTCTTGAGCTTTATCTTCTGTAAAATGAAGAAATGATTGAGTTTAACCTCCAGTTCTAAATCTTTGTATAGTTATAGTCAATAGAGGACCAGTCTTGGGAATCAAGAACACCTCCATTCAGGTTCTGCCTTTAACAATCTGTGTGGCCATGGGCTAGGTTTGCCCTTTTAACTCAACATGAATCCAAATGGCTAAATTCATCATTTCCCCCTCCAAACCCTTCTCATGTCCAGAAAACTTCACTGTTTCACTTGATGTCACTATACACTCCCAGGTAGTAGGCTAAAAACCCAATGATTTCTGTAATTCCCCACCTTCTCCATATGTCTCAATACCAAACACCCTTCATATCCACTTGTCTTCTGGAATCTTAGAATTGATTAGAGTTCTAAAAACTTCACCATTTTTCTGGATAATGTTGCACTGAATAATATTGTTCTAGTTGTGCTCATTTCACTCGGCTTTAATTCATAGTTGTTTTTTTTTTCAGTTTCTTCTGAAATTGTCTATTTTGTCATTCCTTATGTTGAGATAATCTAATATATTCGTATATCCTGATTTGTTGAACCATTTCTCAATAGGTGAGCACCCCTTTAATTTTCAGTTTTTTGCTAAAGAGTTGCTTTAAATATTTTTACATATATAGGTCTTTTTTCATCTCTTTGATAACAGAGCCAAATGCTATGCACACTTTAATAACTTTGGGGGCTTAATTCAAAATAGCATTTCAGAAAAATATACCAATTCACAATTCCACTAATAGTGCATTAAGTGTGCCTACTCCCTTCAGTTCTTCCATTTATTATTTTCTCTTTTGTCTTCTTTGCCAATATGATTACTACGAAGATAAGTATTTCTCTAATAGTAATTTAGGACGTTTTTTATGTGATTGTTGATAGATTGGATTTCTGCCTTTGAAAATTTCCTGTTCGTCTCCTTTGATAATTTATTGGGGCATAATTCTCAATCTGAAATTTGAATAAATTTCTTACATATTTTGGAAATGATTTCCCCCAGTTATGTTTTCCTTGTAGCCATAGGATTTCATCAAATTCAAAGAGAATGAGGATAGGAAAAAGCTTTGAGAATCATAAGAATATTTTTTAGAGTTGGAAGGGAAGAAGCCATCTTCTTACTTTTACTGAACTTAAGCGAGTTAGTAGGGTTACACGGGTTGTAAGAAGTATCAGAAGTCCTTTGCTTTTCTCTGTGGAGGTTTATTATTTCTACCTTGGAGAGAAGCTATTAGGGGTATACTTAGGTTGGCATTGACATAGCCCATTGCTTCCCTCTTAGTGATCTATTTCTTGCTTTATGTAGGAGTGGTGATGATTATGGTAGTTGTGGGGGCAGTTGTGTGTGTATGTGTGTGTGTGTGTGTGTGTGTGTGTGTGCACGTGTGTGTGCAATCATTTCCCTGATATTGGTCAAAGGGCAGTCCTCTACCCTCTACCACTAAACCTAGTAATAGGATGAGATAAGGATTGTCCCTGAGATTTCTGGAGCCAAGATGATGGAGTAGAGAAGTACTTAGCCAATCTCTTTCAAAAATCCCCTCCAAACAACTTTAAAATAATTCCTCAGATCAAATTCTGGAGTGGCAGAGCCAATAAAAAAAATCAGACTTGAAACATTCCTCCAGCCCAAAATAACAAAGAAGTTTGGAAAGACATGGGGTCTTAGGTAGTCATGGATTAAATACCAGTGGTGAGGTTAGGTGGTGGAGACAAGCATCAGCAACAGCTTTGGCAGTTTTTAAGGCAGAGATGATAAGGGACCTAATCAGAAAGAAATCATAGGGTTACTCGTGGGCTAGCACTAGACTAAGGACCAGAAACTGGGAACTCCATTGCCTATACCTACTTCTGGGTTACAGTTCAAGGGCAAAGAGGAAGACTTTTGGTCAAAAGGGACAGAATGATTTTCACCCTCAAGAGATCAGGAACTCTTGAGGAACTGTATCATTTCTGGTTCCAAGACAGGAAAGACGCTAAGGAGTAGTATCAATTGCAAACCCAAGGGATTGGGGGCCTTTCCTGGATATGAAGCAAAGTGAAGAACAAGAGAGTAGAGACAACTCCTCTTCCCAACTCACATTACATTGGAAATATCCACTCCCCAAACTATCACTAAAAACAGTAGTGTAAAAAAGCCTAAAGCTCGAGACAGATCCCACTCCATCCCCCCAACTTCCAAACCTAACTGTTCCATGCTCCAAAGCCCAGTTTTAACAAAAATAGTTCCAGATGAATAAATAGGGTGGAAAAATGAGTAAACAAAGAACCTAACTGAGATAAAAAATTGACTATGATGACAGGAAAGATCAAGACATAAACTAAGGAAAAGCTAATGAAATCAAAACAGCAACAAGGAACGCCTCAAAGAAAAGATGTAAACACGAACCCCACAAGAATTCCTGAAAGAGCTCAAAAAAATTTTCAAAATCAAGTAAGTAATAGAGGGAAAATTAGTCAAAGAAACGAAAACAAAGGAAGCAAATTATGAAAAAGACAACAGCTTGGTTAAAAGGCAAAAAAAAATACTGAAGAAACACCTTAAAAACAGTTGTCAAAGGATATGAATAATTTTCAAATTATGAAATTAAAGCTATCTATGGTCATATAAAAATGCTTTAAATCACTATTGATTAGAAAAAGGTTCATTAAAACAACTCTGAGCTATCACTTCATACCTCTCAGATTGGCTAAGATGACAAGAAAAGATAATGAGAAATGTTGGAAGGGATGTGGGAAACTGGGAACTAATTCATTGTTAGTGAAGTTGTGAAATGATCCAACCGTTCTGGAGAGCAATTTGGAACTATGTCCAAAGGGCTATCAAACTGTGTATATCCTTTGTCCCAGCAGTGCCATTACTGGGTCTGTATCCCAAGGAAATCATAAAGAAGGGGAAAAGATGCACATGTGCAAAACTAACTATAGCAGCTCTTTCTGTGGTGGCAAAGAAGTGGAAAATGAGTAGATGCTCATCAGTTGGGGAATGGCTAAATGTAGCAGCTCTTTCTGTGGTGACAAAGAAGTGGAAAATGAGTAGATGCTCATCAGTTGGGGAGCCCTGGGTGAGAAGGAACCAGGATCTAGTGTATGCAGAAGCAGTGGGGCAGTGGTGCTACTGGCTGCAGGCACTTGCTGGAGTGGGGAGCTCTTGGTTTGGTCTTTCTTGTTAGAGGGGAGAGCTGAAGGGAACCTTAAGGTACCATTCCTCCCATCCCATGATTAAAGGTGCTTTTACACTAATATCTCTTATTAAAGCAAAATGAGCCGGCAAAAAAGAAAGAATCCCACCATTGAAGCATATTATGGTTTCATCATCAAAGGAGGACATTTTAGTAAAAAAAAAAAAAAAAAAAAGTTTCTACCCCAAAAAGTGATGTGAAATGGCTCCCTGCCCAGAGAGAATTTATAGAACTCAAAAAAGAATTTAAAAATCAAATGAGAAACACTGAGGAAAAACTAAAAATAAAAACCAAGAAAAACAAGAAGCTTATGAAAAAAAATTAACCAATTAGAAAAGGAGGTACAGAGTCTTAAAGATGAAAATAATTCTTTGAAAATTAGAATTGGACAAGGGGAAGCCAGTAAAGCACAAATTTATCAATAGCCACAATAAAAGACCATAGGTCCTGGAATCATATCTACCAACAATCAAAAGAGCTATGTCTGCAGCCAAAAATATCATATCCAGCAAAATTATAATTTTGAATGAGAAAAAATGAACATTCAATGAATTTGAAGATTTTCAGGACTTTCTGTCAACCAAACCAGAACTTAACAGAAAATTTATCATATAAAAGATCAATTTTTAAGGAATTTAACATGGACAAACTGTTTAAACATGGGCAAATTATTTATGTTTTTATATACATATATATGTAAAAAGCAATAACAAGATAGTTCAAAATAAAGATTGCCAGAGTTAAGGTAAAAATAGTAAAAAAAAAAAAAAAAAATTTACAGATGAGGTGCAGAGAAAGAATAGACACAGTGGCATTAAAGGGAAAGAAGAGGGGTCATAGTTCTGAAAACCTACTCACATCATGAATAGGTTCAATAGACAACACTACATATATACCATGAAGAGTATAGCACCCTCCAAAATCTATAAAGAAATAAGAGAGGAGGAATGAGTGGAGGGGGAAGCAAAGGATGAAGAAAGTAGACAAGTGAGGCATCCTTGAGTAGAGGGAGATTATAAGGCAAGTTATAGAGCAGAATTTAATTAAAGAATCAGAAGGGATAGGAAAGATGTGTGTGGATGTGGAATGTGTGGATGTGTGTAAGTGTGTGGATGTATGTGTAAATAAACCTATATAAATGCATATATCTTTTCTTAACTGTAGCCTTTACTTGGGAGTGGGGGGGGGGAATAAAAGAGGGGAGAAAGGATAAAGTAAATAAGATGCACAACAGAGAACCAAAGAACAATTTACAAGGAAGTAAAGAAAAGAATATTCATGAATATAATTTCTTCTACTAATTTGTTGTTATATATTTTGAATCCTCCCTGATGTTCTGCTAGCATATGACAATGTTCTCTTTTGTTTTACTTTATTTTGTTTGTATTTCTTTTTTTCTTACTGTTTTTTTTCAAATAAAGTAAATTTAAAAAACAGTTATATGCATTAGTGTTAATAAATTGATCTTGCTCAGAAAAAAAAATTAGAAGTACACAAGGAAGCGTTTTTTACAGTGTAGGGGAAAATGTTAGGGGAATGGGCAATGCTTGAACCTTATTCACATCTAAATTAGTTTCAAAAAGGAGACACACGCACACACACACATTTAATTAGTAATAGAAATCTACCTTGCTCAATAGGAAAATAGGAAAAGAAGAGAATAAAAGCAAGAGGAGATAAGTAATAAAGGGGAGAACAAATTAAGGGAGGCAGTGATCTAAAGTAAAACAGACTTTAGAAGAGGAACAGTATAAAAAGAAAAGAATATGCACACTGAAAAATGCACACTGAGTAATCATATTGACTATGAATGGGATGAACTTACCCATAAGAGGGAAGTGAATAGTAGAATGGAGTAGAAACCAGAATTCAATAATATATTGTTTAAAGAAACACACTTGGAATAGAAAGACATACACCGTTAAAATAAGGGATTATTTTTATTATGCCTTACCTGAAGTAAAAAAGGCAGGTGTAGCAATCATAATCTCAGACAAATCAAAAGCATAAACAGACCTAATTAAAAGGGATAAACAGGAAAGAACATTTTACTAAAAAGGTATCTTAGACAATGAAATAATATTATACTAAATATACATACATACATACATATTGAACCAAATGGTAGAGGATCCAAAATCCTAAAGAAAAAAGTAAAATAAATTATAGAAGGAAACAAACAGTAAAACTATACTTGTGGGGGGATCTAAATCTTCCTCTCTCAGAGCTAAATAAATCTAATCCAAAAATAAACAATACAGAAATTAGATATGATATACCTCTGGGAGGTAAAAAATGAATGACAATATAAAAGAATATACTATTTCTCAACTATACATCACAAAAACTGCCCATATCACAAAAACTCACAACCAACAGAAAAGCAGTATTAAATATACCCCTTTCAAATCTATAATTCAATAAAAATTAAATTAATAAAGAGCCATAGAAATATAGAGAAAAAGCTAACTGGAAAATAATCTAAAGAATGAGTGGGTCAAAGAACAAATCACAGAAATACTTACATTAAAAAGATTAACAACAATGAAACAACATTCCAAAATCTGTGGGATGCAGCCAAAGTAGTACTTGGGGGGAAATGTATATCTTTAAACACATATATCAGTAAGGGAAAGAAAGAGTAGATCAATGAAGACATGCATCTTAAAACACTAGAAAAAAGAACAAATTTTAAATCCCCAATTAAACACCAAAATGGAAATCTTGAAAATCAAAGGAGGTTAATAAAAGTGAAAAATTAAAAACAAACAAAAGAACAAAAAAACCAAGCAAACAAACAACATCACAAATAGCACTGAAATAATTTAAGGGGAAAAAAAATGCTGAGGAGCTGGTTTTATGAAGAAATCAACAAAATAGATAAACTTTTGGTTAATTTAAATTTAAAAGGGTGTGTGTGGGGAGAGGGAGAAAACCAAATTACTAATATCAAAAGGGGAAAAAATAAATGTACCACCAATGAAGTTAAAATTAAAGTAATTATTAGGAGTTATTTTGTTCAGTCATATGCCAGCAATATACGTATATGGATAAATATTTACAAAAATGTAAACTGTCAAGATTAACAGAAGAGGAAATAGTTATCTTAAATAATCCTTTCTTAGGAAATGAAATTGAACAAGCCATTAATGAAATTCCTAAGATAAAAATCTCCAGAACCAGATGGACAATTAATCCCAATACCATATAAATTATTTGAACAAAGAGTTAAGAAGTCATATGAAATTCTTTTTATGACATAAATATGATTTTGATACATCAATTAGAGAGCAAAAATAGAGAAGAAAACTATAGACTAATTTCCTTAATGAATTTTGATGCAAAATTTTAAAATAAAATGCTAGCAAGGAAATTATAGCAATATATATTATGGCCAGATGGGAGTTATACTAAGAATAGAAGGTCGGTTCAATAGAAAAATTATCAACATGATTAACCATATCAATAACAAAACCAAAAATATTCTGTGGTTATATATATATGTATATATTTTAGGTGCAGAAAAAGTCTTTGAAAACTTGACACCCATTTCTATTGAAAACACCAAGAAGCATAGGATTCATGGAATCTTTCTTAAAATGCTAAAAGTATTTATCTAAAACCAAAAGTATGCACTATCTCTGGCTAAAAAAAATAGAGTAATGATCATGGCAATTTAATGTTTGATAGACTTTTCAGGTAAGAACAAAAATTGCTGGGAAAAACTGGAAAATGGTTTTGAGAAACTAGGTATAGATATATCATATACCAAGATAAGGACAAAATGGATAAATGATTTAGGTATAAAGTATGATATCATAAAGAAATTAGGGGGGGTTTATCTGTTAGATCTAAGAATAAGGGAAGTGTTTATGACCAAACAAGAGACAAAGGAGATTATAGGAAGCAAAATAATCTTTTGGATTATATGAAATTAAAAAGCTTTTTAAAAAACAAAACTAATGCAGCCAAAATTAGAAGGAAAAAAGAAAACTGGGGAAAATTTTTGTAAAGTTTCTCTGATAAAGGTCTCATTTTTTCAAATATAGGGAACTGAGCCAAATTTATAAAAACAAGAGCTAATTTTCAGTTGACAAATGGTCAAACAAGCAGTTTGCAGAAGAAGAAATCAAAGCTATCAAAAGTCACATAAAATATTCTAAATCACTGATGATTAGAAAAATTCAAGTTAAAACAATTCTGAGGTATCATCTCACACCTATCATACTGTCTAATATGACACAAAAGGAAAATGACAAAAACTGGAGGAAATGTGGGAAAATTGGATCTCTAATGTATGATTGGTAGAATTTTGAACCAATCATTCTAAAGAACCATTTGGAGTTACACTCAAAGGGCTATAAAACTATTCTTACCCTTTGACTCAGCAGTACCATTATTAGGTCTCTATTCCAAAGTGATTATTTAAAAAGATAAAATTACTTAATTGAAGAAAAATATTTATAGCATCTCTTTTTGTAGTGGAAAAGAATTGAAAATTAAGGGGATGCCCATCAATTATAGAATAGCTGAACAAATTATGGTATTTGATTGTAATGGAATACTACTAGTGCTATAAGAAATAATAAGAAGGATGGCTTCAGAAAAACCTGGAGAGACTTGTATGAACTGATGCTAAGTCCAGTGAATTGAACCAGAAGAACACTGTACAAAATAATAACACTATTATAAAGGTAATCACCTGTGAAAAACTTAGATACTTTGATTAAGACGATGATCTAAGACAATTTCAAGATGCTATCCAACTCCAGAAAGAGAACTGATGAACCCCTACTACAGAGTAAAACACACTTTTTAAAAATTCAAAAAAACCTTTTTTTAAAAAAAAAATATTTTTTGTTTGTGTTTTCTTTTGTAACATGACTAATATGTAGATGTTTTGCATGGCTTCACATGTATAATCAAAATCACAGTCATTACCTCTTCAAAGTGGGGGAGGAGAATTTGGAATTCAAAATTTTAAAAATTGTAATTTTTTTACATGTAATGAAGAAAATAATTAAATAAAATTGATTTTTAAAAAAGATTGCCCCCAAACAATAATTTAGCTATGGCTATATTCCTGGACAATTAGTAATTCTGTAGACAAAAATATTTTGCATGGCTCGATAGACTTGAATTCAATCCAATTCAATGAGGAAATCAGTAAATGCAAGATCTGTACAAAATAAATATAGAGTGGGAAATTAGAACAATCAGGAAAGATTCTTGTAGGAAATAAGACTTGAAAAAAAATTAGAAGTTCTAAGAGACAGAAGTAAAGAGGGCAAACATTTTAGGCATGAGAGGCCCATCTATGCAAATGCACAAGAGTAGAAGATGGAATGTGGCATACCAAGAACACTAGTAGGTTGGTTTGACTAGAACATCGAGATTCCAAGGGAAAATAATTATGTAATCAAGAGCACAAATCTAGGGTACAAAAGGGCAACAAGATTAGACACTATAACTGGCAAGGAGAAGGGCTTACATTTTATTTTAGAGGCAATAGGGAATTACAACAAGCTTCTTAAGTAGGGAAACTTCATGATCATGTCTGGCCATTAGCAATGTCAATCTTCATAGAAGTATTGGAGATGCATGAGACTAGTTGCAAGGAGACTAATTAAGAAATAAATGCAATAGAAGATTGCAGAGGTGATGGGTGCTCAAACTTAGGAGCCTGTGGTATGAGTGGAAAAAACAAATATGAAAGATATTGAGGCAGTAGTGGTGATAGTCTTAAGAGTAACAGAAAGATAAGAAAAGGGTTGGGCTTAGGAATAGAAATGGGTTCTGTTTTGGACATGTTGAAGGGGAGGGGCCTATGAATACATCCAAATGAAGGTGTCCAGTAGACATTTGGATGTGGCATTAGAAAGAAAATAATTAATATATAAATAATTGTGTAATGTCCGGGCTAGCTTTCTGGAGGTCCTCTGGAGGTCCTCTGGAAGGGCCTTGGTTTCAGCAGGATAGTCACCATGAGGATGGACAAGAATAGAACCAAAGTCTTTATTGTCTCCTGCACAGTCTGTGTCTGTCATAGTCTGACCCGATCTCAGTCTGACCTAGTCTCCTCCAGCAGTCTGCCAGTCTGCCAGTCTCAACCAGTCTCAGTCTGAGTCTGACTTTGTCCCCAGTTCTCTCAGCCCTTAAATACCCTATTACAATTACATCTTTACAGTATACTATGTATAAGCCAATCTAGAATGATTATACCATTATATCATACTAGATATATATGAATTAGAGAACCATTATCTCATCAATTCCACCGAGTTAGCACCTTGTTTCAAGTATATGTCTCCAGAGTTCCAGCCCTCTACAGTTATGTGTGTAGAAATGAAAGAAGAATTCATACAGAGTATAGACTGATAATTTACATAGCATTATACATGTGTTAACTCATTCAATCCTCACAAGTACCCTGTGAAGTAAATTCTATTATTAGTTCCATTTTATAGATGAAATGATTTGCTAGGGGTTCACACAGGCAGTCAGTGTCTGAGGGAGGAATTGTAGTCATCTTCTTGAGCCCAAATCCAACACTCTATCCAATTTTTGCCAATCTAGCTACAACACTTCCACATACACAGAGAAGTTAAGAAGGATAAGTTAAAAAAAAAAAAACAAAACACTGGAGTTTTCAGTAAAGACACCATTAATGTTCTTGGTCAAAGCAGTTTCAGTAAAATACTGGGGGCAGGAGTCAAACTTTAGAAGTGACTGAAAATTGGAAGCAATGAATGTAGATGGACTCTTGGGATTTTGCTTCTGAAAGGGAAAAGGGGATATGATGCCATAGTTTAAGAGAATGATAGAGTCAAATGAAGCACAAGAGAGATCTGGGCACGTTTATAGGCAGCAAAGTAGAAATCAGTGGGAAAGGAGAATTTTAAAATTACCAAAAAAGAGGAGGTGATCAAAATGAGAGGTTCCTAGAGGGGACAGAAGGAAACAGAATCAAAAACAAAAGTAAAAGTCCTCCTTCAAATACTTCTGGCATGAAGTTAGTTTATCTTGTCAGCTGGTACTAGGGCATAGTGGAAAAAACATCTATTTTATATCAGAAGACCCGAATTTGAATCTGCCATTACTAATTTTGTAACATTTGGGAAGCTGAGTTTTTCTTACCTGGAAAATAGCTCTTTAAGGTTTTCCACTCATTTCATATATGTCAACAACCCTGGAAAACAGGTGCTGGGTTTTTTGTTTTTTGTTTTTTTTCCCCTGAGGCTGGGGTTAAGTGACTTGCCCAGGGTCACACAGCTAGGAAGTGTTAAGGTTTTTTTTTGTTTGTTTGTTTGTTTTTTTTAATATTCCTATTTTATAGAAGAAAAAACTGAAATGGAGTAAACTCAAGTGACACACAGGGTCCCACAATTAGTAAATCTCTGAGGCAGGATTTGAATTCAGGTCTTTCTGGCTCCAGACCAAGTTCTTTTTTTACTTTAAAAACCTCAAAGTTAAAAAGTGAAAGTACAAGAGTTCTCAGTTCCTTTCCCACTCTAGATATCTTCTGAACTAAAGTCCTCCTCTGATCTCTTACTATGATCTTTTGCAGTGTGACCCTAGCTTCTCAAAGGTTATGCCAAATGGAGCATAAGTACAGGTAGGCTCAACCAAGGTGGAAAGATTTCTGCCATAGACCTGATGAGTAGACTGTGTGTCTGTTGTGTGTAGACCAGTCTAGACAAGTGTGAAAAGGCTTGTTACCAGAGAGCTAGATGCCAACGGATAGATTTTCATACCAATTCAAATTACTGTGCCACTTACTAAGGAAAAGAAGGGTTGTAAGGTCATTAGACATGATGTGACTGATTGGATAAAATGCTGGACTTGGAATTAAAAAGAAATGGGTTTAAACCCCACTTTGAACATTTAGTTTCTATGAAAATCTGGGTCAGCCATCTAAGCACTATCTGAGTTTCCTCTTCTATAAAATGAGGACAATAATAGCACCTACTTCCCAGAGATGTTGTAAGGACCAAAGGAAATGACATTTTTTATTATAGCTTTTTATTTACAAGTTATATGCATGGGTAATTTTTCAGCATTGACAACTGCAAAACCTTTTGTTCCAACTTTTCCCCTCCTTCCTCCCATCCCCTCCCCCAGATGGCAGATTGACCAATACACATTAAATATGTTAAAGTATAAGTTAAATACAATATAAGTTTATATGTCCATACAGTTATTTTGCTGTACAAAAAGAATCGGACTTTGAAATAGTGTGTAATTAGCCAGTGAAGGAAATCCAAAATGCAGGCGGACAAAAATAGAGGGATTAGAAATTCTATGTAGTGGTTCATAGTTGTCTCCCAGAGTTCTTTCGAGGTTCAATTCATTACTGCTCTATTGGGGCTGATTTGGTTCATCTCATTGTTGGAGAGGGCCACATCCATCAGAATTGTTGTTGAAGTATATAATGATCTCCTGGTCCTTCTCATTTCACTCAACATCAGTTCATATAAGTCATCCCAGGCCTGAAATAACATTTTAAAAGTACTTTGTAAACCTTAAACAAATATGTAAGGGCTGGTGGAAGAGCCCTTTGGTTCATTTTTGTTTTTTGTAGTCCCAGTTTTTGGCAGTGTCTGACATTTAGTAGGTGATTAATAAATGTTTTACTGAATGATTAAAGGAGTACTTAAACCAATGAAATCATGGACTTTTTGAAATATAGAAAGAGAAGCAGAGGAGGCACCCACAATCCACCAACAGGAATCTCTCAAGCATTTAGTATATGTCAGGCATTGTTCTAAACACTAGGGATACACAGAAAGGCAAAAACATAGTTGCTGGCCAAAGGAGCTTACATTCAACATGAAAATAACTGAGTATAAATCAGAAATAATCTCAAAGGAAAGGGAGAAATCAAGTCAAAAACATTTATTTAGCACTTACTGTGTGCAAGACACAATGCTAAACACTGGAGATGCAATTATAAGGAAGGGGGAGGGAAGAAGGGAAAGAGGGAGGGGAAAGGGAAGAAGGGAGAGAGGGAGGGAGAGAAAAAGAGACAGAGAAACAGAGATAGAAATAGAGACAGAGAGACAGATGGACAGAGAGACAAAGAGAGACAGAGAAACAGAGACAGAGAGAGACAGAAAGAGACTAAGAGAGACAGTGGGGAGGGAGGGAGGGGGACAGAGACAGAGAATCAGAGAGAGAGAGAGAAGAATGAGGGAGGGAGGGAGAAGGAAGGAGACGGAGAGAGAGAGAAAAAGAGAGACAGAGATAGACAGAAAGATTAAGAGATACATGAAGGAAAGGCTGGAAAGAAAATGAGGATGGCATCGAGTAGGAAAGAATGAAAGGGAAATCTAAGAAGTACAAAAGAAGAATGTCTTCTTTGTGCAAATGTGGGGACCTAGGCAGTCTGTCCTGTCCCCTTCTTCAATGGAGGTTGATGACTTCATGGTTCCACCCTCCAATCAGAAGACAAAGAGTACCAGTGAAGTGTGAATTACCAATCCTGATTGATGACATTTCCCAGTGAGGACGTTCCCAGGGACCTGCTAGAGAAGTTGATATCCAAGTGAGTGTAGCTGGAGGGACTAGTAATGGGGGGAAGTGGGGAAGGTCTTTTCCAGAAGGCAATATTTAGACTGAGACCTGAGGGAGGTAAGAAGGACAGAAGGCCTGGAGCAAAGAGATGGAGTGTCCTATGTAGGTCATAAACAGCAACAAGGTGGATTATAGAAAGTGTAGAAAGCAATACAAGATTAGAGAGACAGGAAGGGGACAGATTGTAAACAGGCTTTAAATGTTAGATAGAGCGTTTTATATTTGATTCTGGAAGTGATGGGGAGGGGGTTGTTGAAGGCAGGGATAATAGATACATAGATTCATAGATGATAGATAGAAAGATAGGTAATCATGGCATTTCGTGGCACTTAACACAATGCCTGTATATAGTAGACACCACATAAATGCTTAATCTCTCCTCTTTCCTTACTCAACAATCACCCTCAGATTTATATACATTATATACATTACATAGTGGGCTTCTAGCATCTGCCATCTATTTGATGTGCAAATCATTTAACCTTTCTGGATCTCAGTTTCCTCAGCTGTAAAATAAGAGGATTGGTCTCCATGATGTCTGTGGCAACATCCCACTCTAAATAGAGATGCCCAAATTGTGACTTTGTTTCTTTTGCAAAGTGGAAAAGGTTCCTTCTTCCTCTTAGATACCTAATGGTACCCAGTTGTCATGGTTACTATAATCTAGAGACTAAAAACATGCTTGCTTAGAATCCAGGATTCTTGATATTTGTTACCCAAAAGATCCTTGTTCATTTTCATTCATCTCAACCATGGGAGTGCTGGGACAGAGTCTAGGAGCCCTGAGATGGGATCCAGCTTGGCTTTCCTTTCTTCCAAAGCCGCTGCTCCTTCTTTACTCATGTAGGGGAAGAATGGGGACAAGCCAGGGGAAGAGCATCCCTACCAAGAAAACCTATGAGGTCATTTCTGCGGCTTGATGTCTGATTACTCACCATCTCCAGAGGCGGTGATTCATTGGGCCACTGTGTTTCTAGCCCCAGGCATGTGTGGAAGCTATGTGCTCGCTGAGCTCAGATTCCCCTCGCCTCATTTCACATGGGAGGAGGAAATGAGGGGAAATTCCTCCCCACCCCTGCCCCGTCCCACCCTCATCCAAGCCCCAGCCACCAGTTGCCATTTTCAGTGTTCCTCAGCCTTGGAAACCAAGCCAAGGAGATGGAGATGAGTAGCAGTAGAGTCATAGGGATCCAACTGCACTCAAGTGGAAGCCATTCCAATGCCCCTGGCTTCCAAGCCCAGACCCGGAACCCACGGAGCCAGCAGGGTTCAGGTTCAAAGATGGCTTCTCCAGTAGTGGATGTCTTACAGCACTTACAACTTGAAGTAAACCTTCATCATAGCAGATGTGCATGATCTTTAAAAAAATTTTGATATTTGCATTTCAACATAATTTATTTCCTTTGAAATCTTAAACATTTTATTTTATGCATTTTAAAACAGGTTTCTGAGAAAGGGTCCATAGGTGACCTTAAGAGGCCATCTAGTGAAATCTCTTCAGTAATAATGTAGATAACATTCACAGAATATTTTACCTGTGAAGTCAATAATACTGTAATCTTCACTTTACAGATGAGGAAACCGAGGCTGAAGGACTTGAAATTTCTTTCCCAGAGTCACCCTCTGTTCTGCATTCTTCATATTATTATGACATAACAATATTCATCACATTCATGAACTACAATCTGTTTAGCCATTCCTTAGTTCATGGCGCCCACTTTGTTTCCATTTTTGTTTTGTTTTGTATTTTTGCTACAACAGAGAGTGTTGCTATGAATATTCTGATGTACATGAGAGCCTTCTTTCTGTCTTCAAGCTCCTTCGAGCAGTGTGATTGCCTGTCACAGCAGACATTGACATAAGTATCTGTTGAATTAATTGGAATCTATAAATCATGGCTAATCATCCTTGTACTCATAGCCCATCTTCCAGTGCTGTTGTGAGGAAATACTGTGGAAATCATAAATCATTAGAGAAATGGCGGCTCTAGTTCCTGATGCTAGGAAACCTCCAGTGCTCTCCAGAGTTGGGATCTCAGTTTGATCTTGAAGTTTGGGGGCTCCTAGATACACACAGAACAAGATGGACTTTTTCCCTTCCTGTGTCGGCAGCCCCTGGGCCATGGCCCAGAATTGAAGAGAACTAAGTACAAACTCATCTTCAAATTGTCCAGGGCTCTCGTTGCCAACATAAACAGAAGCTAAATATAGCAGCCTAGAGAGAGCTTTGTTTCCCTTACAAGGTGGAAAATACTCCTGGTCCATTTGAGCTACCCAGTAGTACTTAGTTGTCATGGTTACTCCTGACGAAATCAGAAGCACTTTTCTCGGAACCCAAGGATCCTGCTGTTTGCAACTGAATCGTAGCGTTTATTAAGCACCTGCTGTGTGCTAGGAATGGAGCCTAGAAACAACGTAGAAATGGAAGCATTCTTCCTTGTACTAGGGCCTAGAAGGGGACTTTATCTCCCTCCATAAATTCTTTTCTCTCTCTAAAACCGCATTCAAGATTTTTCACATCTCCTTCCCAAATTTATGGTTCTCCTTTGACCAGCACAGCAGCACTGTCAGGGAGGTGGAACAAGGGTTGGGATAGTAAATTCCAAGGGGGAAGAGTCTTCAGGAGCCATTTAGTCCTTTGACAGATGGAGAAACCAAAGCCCACAGATGAAATGACTCCCCCCTGAATCACACAGGTAGCAAGTAGCAGGGCTGAGGTTTCCAAACATCCTGATTCCAAATCTGTTGCTTTTTCTATTGGTCCACATTATTTCCTATCCTCTCTTTTTTTGAGAGACAATTAGGGGTAAGTGCCCAGGTTACACAGGTAGTAAATATTAAGGATCTGATGTTGAATTTGAATTCAGATCCTCCCAACTCCAGGACTAGTGCTCTGTCCATAGCACCATCTAGCTGCTTTGTCCTCTTTTCTTTCTTTCTTTTATTTTTTTTAATTAAAGCATTTTTACTTTCAAAACATATACATGGACAATTTTCAACATTTACCCCTACAAAATCCTATATTTCAAATTTTTCCCTCCCTTCTCCCCACCCTCTTTCCTAGACTGCAAGTAATACATTGTTAGACATTACATATAAATATTTCCACAATTATCGTGTTGCACAAGAAAAATCATATCAAAAAGGGAAAAAAAATGAGAAGGAAAACAAAATGTAAGCCAACAACAGAAAGAGTGAAAATGCTATGTTGTGGTCCACACTCAGTTCCCACTTTCCTTTCTTTGGTCTCATCATCATAAGACTATTGGAACTGATCTGAATCATCTCATTGTTGAAGAATCAGAATTGATGTCTTATTGTTGCCATGTACAATGATCTCCTGGTCCTGCTCATTTCACTCAGCATCAGTTCCTTTAAGTCTCTCTAGGCATCTCTGAAATCATCCTGTTGGTCGTTTCTTACAGAACAATAATATTCTATAACATTCATACACTATAACTTATTCAGCCATTCTCCAACTCCCTCCTTTCTTTAAACAAATAAGTAAATCAGAGAAATTGAATTCATTTATCCCCAGTCACATAGGTAGTAAATCCAAGAGCTGGGATTCAAACCCAGGTCTTGTGATTCCCCCATCTCTTTCTACTACAACCCCAGCCTCTCCTATTACCACGAGTTAAGAGGAAAAATTAGTCAACTTCTGGGAATTCTTCATCCCCTCCATCCATCAAAGCTCTTGCTCTGCCAACCCACAACCCTGGGCAGCCCATGGTGTCCAATTTCTCCAAGCCTGAGCCTCGGCTGCTGAGCAGAGCTGGAAAATGTCACAAATGCAGCTGCCTCCATTCACTGTAATTGCAAGGTGTTGTAAACTCAGTGGGGACTCACACTGATTCTTAGCAATCCTTCTAGCCCTCTCTGAGTTGTTGTAGTTCAGTCATTTCAGTCATATCCAACTTTCCAAGACCCCATTTGGGGTTTTCTTGGCAAAAGATACTGGAGTGATTTGCTATTTCCCTCTCCAGCTCATTTTACAGATGAGCCAACTAAGGCAAAAAGAGTGAGATGACTTGTCCAGGATCACACAATTAAAGCTTTTGGAGGCTATATTTGAATTCAGGTTCTGGTTCCTGGCCCAGTGATTATCCATGGTACCACCTAGTTGCCCCCCAAAAAATATACAAATGTGTTCAGTCATGTCCAATCCCATGTGATCTCATGGACTTTTAACCATGGGGTTTTCTTGGCAAAGGTATTCAAAGTTTTCCATTTTCTTCTCCAATGTGACCCCATTTTACAGATGAGGAACTGAGGCAAATATGGACCACCTAGCTGCCCCCTACTTTCAGTTGATTTCCAGCCTATTGCTTATAATATCCACTTAAAGTTTTCTCCTCTCTCTTCCAATCTATATAATATAATTCTGATTTTGGCCAGTGCTTTATCCATTGCACTATCTGACTGCCAGTCTCTTTTCTTCCAAGATTGAGGTAATTTAATATAAATTAACATGGCAGCACCCCCCCCATAACCTTCAGAGCCCTTTCAGTTTATTCATCTATTTGTTCCATTTTTCTCACTAAGTAATCCTATTCCCTCAATCTCTATCCTTCATCCTGTCACTTCCAGCCCTAGCCTTCTTACCTGCCAACAAACATTGTGAACAGAGGAACTCTCTAAGGCAGAGTGTAGTGGAAAACGAAAAGAGACATTGTGGGAAAGCCATAGTGGAGGATTATGAAATGAATTATATTCCTTTATTTTAAAAAATATTTTATTTTCTCTTCCAAGTTCTCTCTCTCCTTTGCTCATTGAGAAGGCAAGAAAAATGAAATCCATTACAAATATGAAGTCATACAAGACAAATTTTCACATTAGCAGCATTTCAAGAAGGAAGGAGAGAGGGAGGGAGGGAGGGAAGGAAGGAAGGAAGGAAGGAAGGAAAGAAGGAAGGAAGGAAAGAAGGAAGGAAGGAAGGAAGGAAGGGAGGGAGGAAAGAAGGAATGTAAGAAGGAAAAAAAAAAAGAAAGGAAAAAGAAGAAAATAAGCTTCAATCTGCACCAGCTCTTTATCTGGAAGTGAGAAACATTTTTCTTCATAGGTCAGTTAGAACTGGTGTATTGTTGTTGATAAAAGTTACAAAGTCTTTTAGTTTATTATTCTTTCAAGATTGCTATTACTGTGTCAAATGTTGTCTTGATTCTGCTTATTTCAATTTATATCTTTTTGTATCGGTCTTCATGGTTTTCTGAAATGATTTCCATCATTTCTTATAGCACAATAGCATTCTATCACATCTCCATACCATACCTTCTTCAGTCATTCTGATAGTCAATTGATAGTTATGCCCTTGGCAAAGAACTGATATATACATACATACATATATATATATATATATATATATATATATATATATATATATATATATATATATATATATATATATATATATATATATATATATATATATATATATCAGACCTGTTTTCATTTGCATTTCTCTAATTATTACCTAAGTTAGGGTATTTTTTCCCTAGGGCCATTGATAACTTTGATTTCTTCTTCTGAAAGCTACCTATTCATATCCTTTGACTATTTATCAATTGGAGAATGGCTCTTGTAAATTTGATTCATTTCCCTATATACTTTAGAAAAGAGAACTTTGGCAGGGAAACTTGCTATAAAGGTATTTTCCCAGCTTTTTTTTTTTTTTTTCTAATTTTAGTTGCATTGATTTTGTTTATGCAAAACCTTTTTTAATTTTATGTAAGCACAATTATCCATTTTACCTTGTGTGAACCTCTTTATCCCTTGTTTGATCATGAACTCTTCTATCCATGATCTGACTGGCAATTTCTTCTATGCTCCATTAAGTTATAGTACCTTTATGTCTAAATCATGTACCCATTTTGTATATACCTTATTTTATAAAATGTTAGTCTATGTCTTAATTTTTTTTTATTTTAATAGTTTTTATTTACCAGATATAGGCATGGGCAAATTTTACAACATTGCCAAACCTTTTGTTCTAATCTTTCCTCTCCTTCCCCTCCCCACCCCCCCACAGATGGCAGGTTGACCAATACATGTTAAATATAATAAAGTATAAATTAAATACAATATATGTATACATGACCAAACAGTTGTTTTGCTGTACAAAAAGAATCGGACTTTGAAATAGTGTCTATGTCTTAATTTTTAATAGCATTTTATTTTTCCAAATACATGCAAAGATAGCTCTTGACATTCACCTTCATAAAATTTTGTGTTCCAAATTTTTCTTCCTCTCTTTCCTGCTCCCCAAGATTATAAGCAATCCAACATAGGTTAAACATGTCTATGTCTCATTTTTGCCATTAGATTATATGCTATTTGATGGCAAGGATTATCTTTTACTTTTATTTTCTATCCCTAGTACTTAGTACAGTACATGGAACAGAGTAGGAACCTAATAAATATTGATTGGTTGATTGCCAGACTAATTTCCAGTTCTCCCATCTGTTTTTTTGTCAAATTTTGAGTTCTTTCCCCAGCAGCTGGAATCTTTGGGTTTATCAAACACTACTATGCTTATTTGCTTCTATATAATGGATACCTAATCTGTTCCACTGATCAATCTCTCTACTTCTTGTTTTGATGATTACAACTTTGTGGCAAAGTTTGAGAAGGAATAATCAGACATAGGAAGAAAACTAGGAAAAATGTCATAAATCATAGTGACTAAGGGGAGGGGTGTATACTCTTGGAGAACCTGAAAAAAAAAAGTCAAAGATGAAGACTGAGAAAAGACCATGGAATTTAGCAATTAAGATATCATTGATAAAGTGGAGAATGCAGTTTTAGTGAAATAGTACAGGCTGGAGCCAGATTCTCAAGGATTAAAAGTGAGCATCTAGTAAAGCAATGGAGACTGCCATGTTCAGCAGCCAGGAAGCAAGAATTAGGAAGACAGATGGTGGGAGGGGGGTGTCCCAGGGTGGGGAATTGGCAGAGAAGAAACAGAACAAATGGGTCAGAGATTCAAGGGTGGAGCCAGAGCATAGTTGACCTGTCTAATTATAGGATCAAAGCTGATGATCTTTGGCTGGGAACTGAGGTCAGCACCATGACAGTGGCCTGTAATAGGAAGGGTTGGAGGGATTAGAATTCATGGTGATATGAACACTTGATAAGTAAATGCAAATACCGATAAATAAGTGGGAGAAGAGGAATAAAGCACAAGATATTATGTGCAAATTAGAGGAAGGTGAGAGCAGTATAATTAGGGAAAACTGGGTAGAGGAGTTACCTCAATTAAGCCTTGAAGGAGATTAAATATACTGACAGACAACTTTCCAGTTTTTCCAACAGTTTGTCAAATAATGAGGTTTTTTTTTTTTTTTTTTTTTTTTCTCTCAATGGCTAGGATCTTTAGGTTTATCAAATCTAGATTATTATGCTCGTTTGCTATTGTATGTTGTTTAGTCATTTCAGTGAAGTTCTTTTGGCAAAGATTTTGGAGTGATTTACCATTTCCTTCCCCAGCTCATTTTACAGATGAGGAAACTGAGGCAAACAGAATTAAGTGACTTGCTTGAAGTCATACAAATAGTGTCTAAGGATGATTTGAATTCAAGAATTTTCCTGATTTTTGTCCACTGAGACATCTAGCTGTCCCTCTTCTGTATTTTGAATACCTCATCTGTTTCACTGATCACGGCTCTTATTTCTTACCCAGTACCAAATTGTTCTGATGATTATAGTTTTGTAGCATAGTTTGAGATCTTGTACTAAAGATATGGATTCTGAACCCAAAAGAGACTGAGAAGGAATGAGGAGTGGGTCTGTGTTGATGCATGGGGGATAAAGAGTAGATTTAGAAGAAGATTCTCTTGATTGGTAAATCCATCGCTAGGACCACCAATTTTAGAAGTATCCATTTCACCTCACAAAAGTTTAGCTTGCCTGCTAAAACTACTTTCTGAGGCTCTCCTCTCCTAATTGGGTGACTCCTTGGACCACTGTTTTTTTGTTTTGTTTTGTTTTTTTTCTTCTCTCTGAGGCTGGGGTTAAGTGACTTGCCCAGGGTCACAGAGCTAGGAAGTGTTAAGTGTCTGAGACTAGATTTGAACTCGGGTCCTCCTGAATTCAGGGCTGGTGCTCTATCCACTGCGCCACCTAGCTGCCCCTGGACCACTGTTTTTGAAAGAATCAATGCTGAGCACAGAACTTGACACATATTAAGAGCTAAATAAAAACTATCTGAGAGGAATGAGGCAGAGGAAAAGACAGAAGGACAGAACTATAGACCAGAGGAGATTTCAGAATTCAATAGATTCATGGAATTAGAATAATTTGAAGGGATGGTTGAGGTTTAAGGTAGAACCACTTCTGTGGGTGGAGGAGTTACAGGGCAAAAATAGGTTATAGGACTTGAGGAGGATGACTAACTTGGAAGCCAAGAGGTATCAATATGAATATTAAAATCCTTAAGAATGAGGGCAACTATCATCCAGGTACTGAACTCAAGGAGCAAGCACTCCTGAGGGTAGAGAAATGGCACTGGCAAAAATCCGGATGGATCACTGTTCCTTGGGTATTTTGGGATATCCCAAATGAGGTTATCTTCTATTTTCCTGTCTCTTGGTTTTGTTCACTCTATTCTGCTTTCTGTTTCTATCTCCATCTTTTGGCATCCACTTAACCATCAAGGCTACCTCTTTTCCTTGGAATAGTTTTGAGCAGTGGAAAGCTCCAAATCTATGACTCTCATGATTGGTCAAAAGCTTAGCACTGTGATTAAATCTTTCCCAATACATTTGTTTTTCTAGATTATCTTCTTTGCCCTACTAGAGTTCCAAATTTGTTTTATTCCATCTCTTCTAGGAGTTAAAAGCAGTAGTTGGGGCTTTAAAAAAAAAGCTATTTAATTGAACTACTGCCAGCTTTGTTGGGTATAATCCCTTCATTACTAATAGGAGCAAAGGCTGCAAGTTGACTGTAAACATTGGTATTTCAGGGACACATTAGATCCAAATTCCCTTCTAAAATTCCCTTTAACTCTTTAATTCTGCTAGCACAGAGGGAAACCATTGGTATATAAGTGCATTCCCTGTCCTAGAAACCAAGAGTATTGACTCCAAAGAGACTTTGTTACATCAAAATTAAATCAGCATATACTGTAATAATCCATGACTTCATTGCAAAAATAGTCTTAGAAAAAAAGTAAGAATAAGGAATGGGACCAAAAATTTGTAAATTACACTGAAACCTCATATCTATGTCTGGTAACTACTTTGAGAAAAGAATCTGAAGGAGAAAGACATTATGAATACACATAAAATAACTTTTATTTTCAATGACCTTGACAGGAAATAAATTGTTATCTTGTGGGTATTCCTGAATCATCTGTTTACAATCAGATCACCAACTTGTTAAAGAGCAATATACAATGCTAGGAAGCATAAGAAACATAATGTCAGAATTAGACAACTCCAACTTGACCAGTGAATAAATTAATGCTAAAAAAACAGGATATGGGTAGAATAAAAGGCAGCAACAATAATTATCATTAGATTGTGAGGAGGACAAGGTCTTTTACTTCTTTTTGTATCCCCAGCATTTAGCAGTGCCTGACACATAGTAGGTGCCTAATTGTAAAAACTTTGGTGGTGGGTAAAGTTAACTTTAATAAGCTTGACTAGACCTATAATTAATCAAGGTCATATTAGAAGTATGCTTTGTTTCTTTACACAGATAGCTGTCTGAGGACTAGACACTTGATGGAAATGAGATTAGAAAAGTAAAGGAGTATTTCTCTGATCTTTAGGCAGTAGTTAGCTATATGATATTTAGTCCCAAGTATGAATCCAGATAACTTTTCTTTAAAAATTTTAATTAACCTGTTCTTACTAGTGTTATTATGCTGCTCCCTTCCTTAAATTTGGTCACCTACCAAAAAAAAAATCTATATGCATATTGTGTGTATAATATATAATACATAATATGTATGCATATTGTGGGGGTGGGTGGTTGGGTATGTAGAGAGATAGAAAACAGACAAGAGATGGAGACAAGAGAAAGTTGGGTGAAATAAATCTCCATATTAGTTTTCTCCAAAAATGTTATATTTCCTTCTGCTTTTTAAGCTCATTACTTCATTAGGAGATGAGTGTTATGCTTTATCGTCATTCTTTAATGACTTCAAAGTAGTTTTTCTCTTATGTTATTGTATACAGTGTTATAATTCTACTCTTTTTGGGCTATGTCAATTCATTGAGTTCTGCCTAGTTTCTACTAAAATCGTCCATTTATTTTCTTTTTTTTTTCTTTTTGAGTTCCAAATTCTCTTTTCTCCAAACTCTTCCACACTCACTGAGAAGGCAAGAAATATGATACCCACTATACATGTGAAGTAATATTTTCATTAACCATGCTGCAGAAAAAAGCAAGGAAAAGCTTCAATCTGTGTTAAACTGAGTTTTACAATTCTTTCTCTGTAGATAGGTTTTTTTGATGAATCCTTTGGGACTGTTGTGGAGCATTGTATTGATCAGAATAGTTAAGTCTTTCACAACTGATTTGTATTTCAATATTGCTGTTACCTGGTTCTGCTCTTTGCATCATGAGCCTAGGTTTTCTGAAACTATCCTATCATTTCTTATAGCACAATTGTATTTCATCACTCTCATAGGTCATAACTTGTTCAGCCATTCTCCAACTGATAAGCACACCCTCATTTTCCAATTCTTTGCTACCATTACAAAAAAAAAAGCATAAACAAAAAACTACTATGAATTTTTGTACAAGTCTTTTTTCTTTGATTTCTTTAGAATACAGACTTAGTAGTGGTATTTCTGGGTCAAACAGTAGGCGTAGTTTTGTAGCCCATTGGGTGTAGTTCCAAATTGTTCTCTAGAATGGTTGAACTCTTTCTACATCTCCTGCAGCATTTGTCATTTTCCTTTTATGCCATATTAGCCAATCCGGTAGGTGTAAGGTGGTACCTCAGAATTTTTTTAATTTATATTTTTCAAATAATGATTAGGAGCATTTTTATATGGTTATTGATATCTTTGACTTCTGGAAATTGTCACTTCATATGTATAATTTTACCTCATCTATTGGGGAATGACTTTTAAAAAAGTTTTGAGAAATCTTATTTGAGAAATGAGATTTTTATTATAAAAACTTACTGTAAACATTTCTTTCCCCTGCCTACTGACTTTCCTATTTTACTTCTAATTCTGGCTGCATTTTGTTTATAAAAAACTTTTCAAGTTTAGTATATTAAAAATTATTTTATCTCCTATGATTCTTCTTATCTCTTTAGTCATAAAACACTTTCCTTGTCCATATACCTGACACGTAATTTTTTCCCCCATGCTCCTCTAATTTCCTTATATCACCTTTTGTTAAATCATGTACGCATTTTGATTTTATCATGTTTTATGCCTAATTTCTGCCTGTTGTTATAGCTTGGTTCTTTAGGTGTATATCAAGCAAGATCATTTATCTCTATTAAGTATTTGATTCCATTGATTAGCCACTCTATTTTAGTACTAGATTGTTTAGATGTTTATTGCTTTGTAGTTGTTTGTGATCTGATATTGTTGAACTATCATCCTTTACTTTCCCGTCACTGATTCCCTTGATGATTATTGAATTACTTTTTTCTAGTTTTATAAAATAGATAGTTTAATTGACAGTGTTGAATAAATTTTGGAAGTACTGATGTTTATTATATAAGCTTGATCTACTCATGAACAATTACTCCTCCAATTTTTTAGATTTGTCTATGCAAAGTATTTTTAAGGGTGTTTAAATAGTTCTAGGGTTTGTCTTGGCAAGTAAACTACCAAGTATTTTATATTTCCTGCAGTTATTTCGAATAGAATTTTTTCTAATGTATTTTGTTGATACATTTAACATAAATTTGTTGATTTGTTCTAATGTATTTTGTTGATAATATAAATACTATTGATTTATGTAGATTTTATATACTGTAACTTTGCTAAAGTTGTTTTTAATTTAGTGGATTCTATTTGGTTCTCTAAACATACCATCATATTTTCTGCAAAGAATTTAAGTAAATTTAGCCTTTAACCATTTATCTAATAGGGAACATCTCTTATTCTTACAAATCACTTCACTACATAGTTTGTAAAAGAGCTGTCAGAAAAACCTATTACAAAAGGTTCCCCCCCCAACCATGTTTCCCTTTCTAAATACATCAGATGTATTTGCAAAACCTTCATATTGTATTAAAAATGTTTTTACCTTCCATGATCTTCTCTATTGCTTGTTTAATCATGAATTCCTGTCTCTCTGGAGTCCCTTCTTGCCTGCTCTGGGGCTGTTTCAGTGATCGGTAACTCATACAGCTTTCAGGGACTAATTATAGAATTTTGCCCAGGTTCTTTCTCCTACAGTTGGACTTGAGCGCTGGTCCTGGGGAATCCTGACTAGAAATCTCAGGTTTCTTCTTGAGCTGGGCTCTTACAGCCATAGGCTTTGTGGCTTCTTTAGGCACTGCTGGGTTCAAGTCATTGGATCTACAAGGTCTCCTGGGCTACCTGTGACCTCATTGACCCCAACTTGTCTCTGAATCTCTGGACTTGGGGTCCCTCTGATTCCTGAGCTACATGAGGTTTAGAGGTTATAGTAATGCATCTCTAAACTTTGTTGGTGTTTCTTGGAGGCCTAGTTTCCCCCATAATTTAGCCTTCAATCTATCTCACTGCTAGATTCATTTAGTGTTATTCAAAAGAAATAGCATTATTGGGTGGGTGGAAAGGGAGACAATCTTTCAGTCATGGATCTCATTCCATCAAGTCTTCATGGTGCAATTCTAGACAACCAAAGTCATGGATTTTATGATTACTGGTTCCTTCCTTTGATTTTGCCTTATCAACATTAACACCAGTGTTCTTCGTACTTAGTCTGATAGCTATCATGGTGTGCAAATTACACGGACCAAACAGTAATTTTGATGACTTCCATTTTGTTTCTACTGACTTCAGGCTGACATAGAATGGACAAATAAGTCTGAGACTAGATGAAATCAGAGTGAACAAATTTTCCCACTTTTTAGTGTTTCAGTTGAGTGGTAGATTTCATGCTATACATATTTCATTTTTAAAGAGCAGATATACTCTATACTATATCGTAGTTTCTAATGTAAAATACTGCAATAATTACTGATAGCTTCTTAAACTTCCCCCCCCATTTATGACATCTTTTTGCTGACTGGGTATATAGTTAATATATAAAGCAAACATTTACTGATCATTTCATGCAACCCACATCATTACATGATCCCATGAGAGATATAAGTTTAAGAGAAACTTTGTAGTAATACTACACTACAATGAAAATGACTTCAGTTGCAAATATGGTGAAAACAAACACTAAGTGACAAACTTACTGTTGCAAAACATCTTAAGATGTCTTAAGGATCTTCAAGGGAACTGGCCAGGAGAACAGGCATTATTCTCTAAGTGTGATTTAGGTTTCTTTGAGTTAGAACAGTGAGACATATCCATCCCAAAAGTATTAGCTTTTGTTATGCCATTTTGTGTTGTCTTCAGTTCTTATGGATACATCAAAACTGTGCAAGACTGATGAAAAGATTTTAAAATACCTTATCTAGTGGACCTATAAGTCTTTGTCTCCATTTAGGGGATGAACTCTTGATGTCACATTGATAAGTTTGAGAAGCAGGATTGTCCTAGAATTATAGAAATTCTTAAATAAGAGATGAATCACTAAAAGACAATCTTGCATCATGTAGACTTGAGATGGAAATAAATAAGCTTTGGTGGCCCAGAAAGTCCATTTAAACCCCAATGAAAATCTGCAGGCTATTTTAGTTCAAGTATGCCTTATACTTACCTAATGTACTGATAAATGTAGTTTAATGAATTGAACAATTTGTAAAAAAATCTAGGAATTCCTGTTCTACATCTTTTCCTGGGAGGGGGAAAGAGGGGGGAAAATGGCTTAGTTAAAACCTATAGATTACATATTCCTTCTCTTGCCCCGACTCCCTCCCTTAAAAAACCCTCACATTATTCATCTATCCCCATCTCTCTAGCTGCCCAAGTTTCTTTCCAATCATTTGAATACCGAGCACGGAGCAGCAGTCATCCAGTTTGCCTTATTTCTTGATCTGGCTTGTCAATTCAACCAGCTCAGCATTATTCAGCAGTTTACTTTCATTGCATCTCTTCTGACAGCACCTTGAGATCCACATCATTAAGAGGTTAAGTAGCTTTTTTTCCCCCAGCACCCATTCCTTTCCTTCTCATTTGACACTGATCAAATCAGGCATTTTTTACCATTTTGGAAAAGTGCTGGGGTAGGAAAGCCAAGAAAAAAGGAATGAAAAGGGTTGTTCATTTTCTCAGAGCATCCAGCCTGCATCCTGAATACAGGATGTATAGTTTACACAGTGGCCAAGTAACATTACTCTTCCTTTGCAAAATCTCTACAAACTTGCTGAGGGCTGTCATTCCTTGGGCCTCCAGTTTCCCTTGTGACCAACATCCAACACTTTCCCCCCAGTATAATTCATTAAGATAACTTTCTGGAAGTTGAAATAATAGACTTTTCATTGCTACAAAAGTTATTTGGGATTGTTTTATGTCTATGTCTTACAAATTTCTTTGAATCCAAAACCAAGTCACATTTCTTCACCTGAAATCCTTTTTCTTCTCCATTATATCTAGACCAAACAAAGCTGCACAAAAACAAATCCAACTCCTAATCCAAAGCTGCCAGAATTAAACAGGTGATCACTTGGCCAAAATCTATGTGCAATTGATTTGTTCTTTGAAAGCAGTGCCTGTGACCTGTGACAGTCTGAATCTCCTTCAAGAACTGATTTAGTTCACAAGCCCAACATCTCTTCATCTGCCCCTGAAAACATCTGGGAAACAAGTCAAACATCACAATACTGACCAAAACCCTGTTCCTTGATACATTCCATTACTCCACTCTCTGCCTGAATTGCTTTAAGAGAAAATTAATTCAGTCTTTAAAGTACCAAACAATGTGTTATGCTGGAGAAACCCAAAAAAAGAGGCTTGAGGTTATTAATCTACAAACACCTTAAAGTCTTCAAAAATGACAAGGTTTCCTAGGATTTTTCCCGTATACCTGTAATTCAACAAAACTATTGAGGCAGGAGTCAAGTGGAAAGGACACTTAGTAGGACCCAGGAAATGAAGATGCAGGAGCTCTAAATTCATTCTCTAAAATCGCCGAAGATCCTCCTCAGATTGAGGCATTAATTCAAAGTATACACATACACATCCCCTCAAGTATCACAATGTTTATTGATAGATACAAGTATATAAAATCAGGGCATGAACATGACTTGATAAATTAAGTAGACTTAATTTCAATACTATAATAAGAGGGACCAATTCAAATTCTCACCATTTTTTGTTTCACACCCACAAAAACCACTTCTCTTCAAGGGCATTAACGATCTCTCAAAACTGATCAGTTTTGTGCAAGTAAACCATGTTTCTTTTAAAAAAGACTTATGCACTTGCCCAGGCTCAAGGATATTAAAATCTAGCACATAAAGCCCATTACTAGAGGTAGAAATACAGGCAATATACTATTACGGCAACAACCATCGATTACAGTTAAGAATCCTCTGTAACAACCAAATGGATAATCAAATATTGCAACGACTCAAGTATTACACTGAGCAAAGTGCATCTCTACAGTATTCAGTGTTGCTATTCAGTTTTCTAACTTAAAACAGCCTATGATAACTGGCAGCCAAGAAGGTCCTTGCAACAGACTGCCTCTGCTTGAGAACTCAGGATGTAATTATTGCATGCTGCTAATACACTATCTAAACATTAAGGATACTCTAAGATATTTGATGGTAGACTATGATTAAGACGTTACACTACAAAAAACCTTAGGCAGAAGAACATCCTATTGACACGCTTCTGCTTTAGATATTGTGAAAACATGACAGCGGAATGAATTTTCGCAGTGGTTAGGTCAAACGCAGTTACATCCTAGCAACAGTATGTTTGCACAATTTTAAGGCTTTGGCTGGTCTTTAGTCAGCTTCTTCCTCTGATTCTTCTTCTTCAGCAGTTTCCAGCCAGGTGAGCCATTGGTTGACCTGTAAATTACACAAAAAGCTTTTAATATTCTACGCCATAGAATCCTGCTTTTCTGGAGATTTCTAACAATCCCAAAGTCCTGTCTTACTTCTGCTGTTGAGTGGGGTGAGCTTCGTAAAATTTTTGCCCAGAGCCTTATCTTTTGAGTACCAGATTCCACCTTAGAAAGGGAACCTTGGGTGATACACGCCACAGTGCCACAACTAGGCCCAGATGAACACTCTTAGGCAAGGAACACCTGGGACTGGAAACTAGGCTTTCCCAAACCAAAAGCCATTTTATAAATTAAGTCACCCCAAATGTAAACATTATTAAAAAGACCTGTTGCTCAGCTGCTAAGAACTGTGATGTTCCTCTAATCAGTCTGAGGAACAAAAGACATTTTCTTTGGACCTGCTCACGACTATATTAATCTAAGGCAGTATCTGTTGAGTATGGGAAAGAATATTAAACTAGGCCTTTTAAAAACAGACTGAATCCCTAAAGTTCAATTTGCTATGGGACTTTAAAATAATTTACTTACATTTCAGCTTTAATTTGTTCCCATTATATAACTTACTGGTACATCAATGAACAGGCACATCCCATGCACTAAATCATAAGTTTAATCTTTAGTAAGAATTCCTATACCTTTCCCAACCTGTAGGTGGCTTCACTTGAAAGCTTATTTTTAATTGCCTATTAGTGATAGCTAGGTGGACAAATATGCCAAATAATCCTTTTCATACTGTGGTTGGCCAATTTCCAAACCCTTTCTTTTTCTTCTAGTGCTATCTGTAAGACACTTTTAATTTTAATGGTGCCAAGGTCTTATTCTCATCGGGTTTACTCTGTTGTATTACATCTAATCCCTAATTATCTTTAAAGACTTTGATTTATCTAGCACCAGTGATATTCAATAGCTGTAGATAAAAAGAATAACAAAATTTAACAAGTCCATCAACATTATCAACTAATGTAGGAGAATTTACCTGGAATAAAGCCTTGCCCTTCCCTGGAAACTCTTGGGTTATATCCTCTTTCCATGCCAGGAAAGCTTCCTCTTCAATTATTTCCATATCATAGAAATGAACAAAGAAGCGCAGTAACATGCCTACAAAAGAAAATCAAAACCTACCATCAAGTACTGTTCAAGAACTAAACAACCAATATTTATGGTATTAAAAACCCTAACTTTCTTAGAACCTAAAAGGCTCACAAGCCTCTATTAAATGAAAATACTGCCTCACCTTTTGGAAAGTTGTTATTGTAGCAGTGCACCTGAAGAGCATACAGGGCACTAACTTGTAGGTCGACGTGATCATGAAGGAACTTCTGCATTACTGGCTTGAAAGAGAGAAGCAGCTGTTTTTCCTGCTCCAACTGCTCTTTGGAAGGAGCAGAGGAAGAATCTGTTTCCTCATTGGGTGGGCTTACTTCACTAGAGATATACTGCAAGAAGCTGGACAAAAGAAAAAGTTGGACTTCAACTATGGGCTAAATTTTAGCTTTTAGAGAGATTAAAAACATTTCTATGATCAAATGTCTCCATTGTTTTCTCAATTTAAGTTTAAAGTTTAGAATATCTTACCTAGTCATTAAAATGTTCACAAATCCCTTGTCTACATGAAGTTTGGGAGAAATGTTGTCTTTAATCCATTTATATATGGTTTGAGGGGATGGATCCAACTTTATTTGCTTCAACAGTTCCTTCTCCAATTTGAGAAGTGGGAACAAGAAACTAAGTCCCTTTCCCTCCAAAATCTCCAACATTCGATCCTTATTCTGATCAATTTCTGCAAGTAAAAATATTAAATCCTACTAAGGAAAAAGAACTAATTTTGAAAATCAAGTAAGGTTTAACTAAATGAACATAAATATTGCACTCCAGAGCAGTGACTTCACAGCACAGTACTAAATATTGAATTCTTGATTTTTAATTGCATTTTAGACAAAAAAAAAAATAAAGAGTAAGAAAAGTAAATAATCACTAGAAGTCCTACTACCTTCCTAGAAAATATGGTTGAGAATAACTGACAATGAACTTGGGTCCCTTCTATTTACAAATAAATACTCAAGAGCTTGTATTAACTGTATGTGATGAGACATGTGATTTTACTGTGAAGAGGCAATGCCCATTTTAGGAAGCTTCAACTACCAGTATTGTCCGGATTCCTTCTGTGCAATTCTTAGAAAACTCACTAGAGCATTAAGAGGGCAAATAAATCCTCTGCCTCAACAGCTTGGTATGAAAGGCAGAATCCTAACATAGGTCTTTTCAGCTCTCATCTATTGACCCACAACTGCCTCATAATAGAATTGACTGTTTGCAAACAAAATCAGCACCTTCTTACCTGGAAGCATTTTCTGCATATTGACTTTGCTTTGTTGGAAGAGTTCTGTTAACCATTCACGATCTTGCAACTTAGCTAATTGTTGAAGGCAAAGTAAGAAGAGAGGGAAGTGGGTGCCGCTTTCCAGTGGTTGAGCTAGCTCTGAAATGCTCACCAACTCTGAAATGATGGCCCGGGCTGCAAACTGAGCTAAATAGGATTTCACCAAAGGGATGTCTACCTCAAGTTTTGGGCACTGATCCAATACATTCAGGAAAGCCTGGGGAGGGGGAAAAAAAAAATCCATGAATTTCAGTTCAACAGCTTTCAAGATCAGTGACAGGTTATTTCAACAGAATATGCAATGCTCCCATACCTGCATAAAGTTGTCACTAGTGGCTATTCCTTCCTGTTTGAGTAAACTGATCAAAGCACTTGCTTTCTCTTTGTCTTCATCAGTCCTGTCTAGTGATTGGATGATTACTTTGCTTAACATCTCTGGGAGAAAGTGTTTGGGGGCTCTCATTTCCCGTACTCCATTGACAGCATCATTTGCATTCCCACTATTCAGATACTCTGTCACCACAGCTTCCTGCAAGAAACACAACCAATAAATATTTGAATGTCTTTCCTAGATGTGTGCCATAAAATAAAAGAATTCCAGGGGCAAGTAGGTGGCGCAGTGGATAGAGCAACAGCCTTGAATTCAGGAGTTCAAATCTGATCTCACACTTAACACTTCCTAGCTGTGTGACCCTGGGCAAGTCACTTAACCCCAGCCTCAGGGGGGAAAAAAAAGAATTCCAGAACTCTTTTAAAAAAGCTAACTTACAGTTAATTTGAGTAGTTCTTCTTTTGATGGTGGAGGCTTTTTACTGATCTTGGCAGGTTTTTCTTGAATAAGTGGTGGATTAGTTTTGAGGCCAAGCTGAGGAGTCTAAAAATAGCAATGGAAAACATTTAAAAACAATCTTTACAACACGTATACAATACAATGAGCTTTTATTTTAGTCCTATGGTTCTGTTGAAAAGTCAGTCCTCCTGACTTTACCACTAAAAGAAATTGCATTTGTTCTCCATAGAGAGAAGTGAAATAACACAATAGGAAGTATGGAAGAAGAACAGAGAAGGGGGGGGGAGGGAGAGTCAGACACGCCCAGTGTTCTAATGTTATCATAGAACTCTTTACCTGTCCCAGAGGTGGTGTTTGAGTGCGTGGTGGCTGTGCACTGGGAGGAATCATAGTTATCTGGGGCTGAAGCTTTGGCACTTGATTTTTATTCATTAGGAAAGATTGAGCAGGCCTCAGACTAATCTGTAAATGAAAATATCAATCAGATTTTCTTGTATCATAAAATTTCTAAGAATCACCTAGATAGCAATCTTTACAAGTTCCACCTTTCCCAAATCAGGCACGGCAAAATCTGTGTAAAGACCTTTAACACAAGTGTTTAAAAGGTGGGATTGACATTTATAATAAACCTATTATATTTTCCTAGGGTCACACCTGAATACATATCCCACCAACTCAACTAGGCCTAAATTAAAAGATAGCTTACTTACAGGGAATATATACCATGTCTAATATTTTCCTTCCTCTAGCATTTGAGGAAAAAAAATAAAGTTTGAGTTGCCCTCATATCTCATAATCTTGTTCACAGGACGCTGGACATCCAAAGAAAGAAAAAGAGAAAAGAAAAGTATAGGAAAAAAAGAGGCAAAGAATTCCAGCATTAAGTCCTCATAATAACGCGTCTTGCTATAATCATTGGGCAATATTTTGAATCCACAAACTATGGTTATGAGCAACACAGGCAAAGTACCTCATCTGCATTAAGCTGTCCTTTCTTAGAAAACCGAGGTGGCATATCCTTCGACTGTCCTTGCAGCTGGGATAAGAGTCCCTGACTCTGGTTATGGTAGAGCTGGCTTAGCCCCTATTTCAGAAGGAAAGAAATAAAGTCTAGATAAAGGAGTCCACAAATTATGGTATTAAAAGAATTAGAGAACAGTCAAGTCACGAAAAAAGCTTAGCTGGATATGCCCAAAGAATGAATGACAAAGAATAAAAAAAATGCACCATCTAACCTAACTGGGACTAAGAATTTAGCCAGTTGTTTCTACTAAACTGACACAATCTGAGTGGAGAGAAGTTTATGGTTTTATAAGGTTTGGGCATTTCCCCAATTTTTATTAGAAATTTGAGTTTTTAGAAGTCTGTTCTTAAGAGCAGATACAAAGTGAAACACTTTAAAAATGCGTTCTTACCTGGCTTTTCATAAACTTGCCTCCCATCTCTCCAAACTGGGATTGTGTAGGAGGCATGATATGACCCCCATGGCCATTAAAGAGTTGATTTGATCGATGACGTCCCATGGTGGGTGAAAATCTATCCTGGATAACTCCTGGACCAGTACCAATTCCGCTACCTTAAAAAGAAAAATTATTAACTAATAAGGATTCTACATCTCTAAAAACTTTCCCACAGTGAAACTTACTTTTCATGCATTTCAGTTACCTGGCATTTGTCCAAACATATCAGCAAGTCCTCCAAGTGGGTCCCTGTCGAGTTTCATCCTGGGTGGCATAAACGGTCCCTCCAGGAAAAAGTCACTTCTCATCCCTTGAGCCATAGGAGCAGGAATAAAAACTCCTAGATCCTTCAAATCATCAAAAAAGAATCTATTATTATTTGTAGCTACATAGAACCCCAAAGTACAGTTAGAAAAGTCAATAATGTAACCATAAATTTATGTGGAGTTACTATCTTAATTATTCCCTGATCTACTTGTCCCTAGTATAAGAAAATGCAAAATGGGGTTCAGTGCACTAAAGGCAAATATAAACCACGAAATCAAGATGTTAATTAGCAAAATTCCCACTATGTCTCAAATATCACAAAAAGCATCCCTTACTTTTACTGCATCTTGACGGATTTGATTGATCGTCTTTGGTCCATTGTCAAGAAAAGCTTTGCGAGGAACCCAATTGTGTTCTCGCAACTCCACAGTATCCTTTAATTTAAAAAGAAAAAAGTTGTTTTATTTGGTGAGAATGACAATCAGAGCAATGGAGTCATTTATGAACAAAAGGCTTACCTGCAGCAGGAAACGAATCCTTGCTGGCAATTCCTTACTTAGCATTAAGGAACACATTCGGGCAAAATACTGATCCATTAAGGACTAAACAAAAAACAAAAAATATAGTACAATTTAAATAAAGTTCTAGTCACTAATTCACACTAAAAATAACAAAGTCATTGTCTAAATATACATTGGAATGGCCTAGGTCATCATAACCAACTATATGTTTGATAAAGGGGATAAAAGAAGATTGATAAAGACTGAATGGCAATACCTTGGCTCTTTCATGGTCTAACCTAGGCCCCACTGTCCTCATTATCTGACAGAGGCACTCCAAATCCTCTCCCATATCTTTGAGTTGTACTCTCTTCTTCTTTTCCAAAAGCTGTAAATATGCCAAAAAAGAATTAAATTCTTTGTAGCAGCGACCATAACACAATGCAAATTTCAGACACCATGAAAACTTATCAGCTAAGGCATTTCTGACTTTCAAAAATGGCCACACTGGGCAGATGGCTTTTTTGGTAATCATTAAGCTTATTGGTTAGCTGAAAACTACTTATCTCTCAAGGTGGATAAAATAGCTCCCCCCCCTATTTGTTACTACATCATTAATTTAAGCTTTTAAAGGAAAACTAAATACCAGAACACTTACTGTTTTGATGCACTTATGAAGGATAGATTCATGAATAAGATCAAGCTTGCCAAGTTCTCCAATGAATTTGATGTTCCCCAACATCTTGATCTTAGCAATGGCTCTCTGTTCCTCCTCCTCAGGAAGGAGGGGGTTGTCACGTTTGTCATAGACTAGAAAGTACCAAAACCAAGTTTCAGTGTTCAAGTTCATTAACAAAAAGAGTACTGAGGGGTTGGGTAGTGTATGGGATAGGGATCAGGGAAGAGAAAAAAAGACAAAATCTTACTATCAACATTTCTGGTTCGGTTTTCAAATTCATCTTGTAGTTTGGAAATTAGGAGGCGTCTGAATGTCTATTGAAAAGAAATAATGATGAAATATTCTAAAAGCAAATGAATAGCAAATATAAATATGCAAACTATTTGGCAAGCAGAAAAGAAAAAAAATGAACAAACCCTTACTGTGCTTTGCTTCTGTCCTGGTTGACCCTCAGCTGCTGGGCCATCAAAGTTTGGTGCATCTTCTGCCAGTCGCAGACATAGTTGAGCATACAGTGAGCTATACTTTGGCTCTTCAAGGGCTTTGTCCACAATCTATCAACAAAAGTTTACTCCTTTAATAAATATTGTTTGATGTCTGCCTTAATTATATAATTAAGAAAATGGAGGTTTAAAAAAACAACAACAAAAAAAACACACTCCCTAAGTAAATCTGATCACTGCACTGTGCCTGCCATTTGTATTACACCCACAAGTATTTTTGAAAGTAATTACTTTCTATTTGACTGGAAAAGAAACCAGCTGCTTTTGCTAGATTTGTCTCTTCACACACATAGTCGAGAGCAAGGGAATAATGCTGATTCAGGTGTTACCTCTCCAAGTCTTTCTTCCTGCATCCCCATCCAAGTACTTTCTCCTTCAAATATTCCAGAACACTGCTTTCTTTACTCCATTTTGTCTTTACTCTGTATTCGCTTGCATTAATATGCCCTGCCCTCTTCTCCAAGAATTTAAGTTACTTGAGAGTTTGGAGCATTTGCAAATCACAAAATCTCAAAAGTACATGTATCTTCAAGAGTAGTTTTAGCATTAAAAACTTGGGCATATGAACTGACTTCCCAATGTGTTTTAAGTATTAAAAAAAAAAAATTAAAATTTAAGCTAATGATAATTAAAGGGGAAGAGAAAAGTTCTTATATTCTTAGTTTAACTTACCAGCAGTATGACTCCTTTTAAGATGAGTTTAGACTCTACACCCACATTGAGGAGCTCAAGGCATAGCTTGTCAAACTTTTCAGGAGTAAGCTTATTTAGTATGCTGGGGAAAAACAAAAACATTTAAGTGTTTCTCCTTGGCAGTAGTCCAAATATTAGAATATTTTCTATAAATTTATGAGCTTTTAAGAAATTAACAATATTCTAAGTTTTCTTACAGTTCAATTCAAAATTGTCGTTTAAGTTACACAAGGTTTTATAATTAACCTCTGTGCATGTACAGAAACACAAGGGGGTCCTTGCTGCCTGAAAATCCCTAGAGGCTGGGAGTGAGGAGACTTAAGAACGAAAGACAAATCCATTCAGAAAAGGGCAACAAAGGGTACATATTTTTAAACCTAGTGAGTTTAATCATTCAAGTAGTATATTTCACCACATTCCAAGTTACCAAGTATTTATATACTTGCTCCTCAGTATAAAGCACTGAACTTTAAATGTCCTGATTCTTACTTTTTCTTCTTTTGCTGCAAACACTAATTGTCACTCCAGGCAATATCGGTTATATAAAATAGTCTGAAAGCTACTTTTTGTTAAAGGTCAGAAAGCCTTTTCCTTACCCTCTTACTTTCCTGAAGATTGCGTCATGTCGTTCTTTTTCGTTTGCGGAGTTGTTTGCTGCGGAGTTGTCATCTCGTCTAGTGCTTCGTGCAGGGATCCATTTCTGAGCGTTTTGCCCTGGGGTTTTCCCCAGGAACTCGCTGTTTAAAAAAAGTGGAAGAGAAAAGTAAAGGCCAAGATTCTGATTAGTTCAGAGATATCTAAACACACTACATTTACCAGCTGAACAATCCCTTGAGGGGGAAGACAAAAACAACTCAGTTCAGTGCCCTTCTCCCAATATACACACATGAGTGTATGTACATAAATAAGAGTATTCAGACTATGACTAAGAAAGAATACCAAATGAATAGAGAAAAACACTCCAGCTCTGAGGACTAATCTCTTCCACCCCAGAAATATAAAAGGCAAGTGAAATTAGTGAAGGACTTGAGCCTTTAAGCAAAAATTTGCACTACAGCATTCATGTGGCATTATTTGCTTTCTAAGACTCTTCTTTATGTGTGACAATTGTGGAGAAGGATGGGGAGGATGACCGCTGTGCTGCACCAGAAAACACAAAAATCCTTCAAGATGGAATGTTACCCTCATTGCTTCAGAGAGAGGTAAATCAAAATACCTGTTGCCGGCAGTCTTGGGATAGTGCTGAGGTGCACCCCTACTTCCTCCTCCGCCCGAAGAAGCACTATTTAAAAAACAAAGCCTCACTTAGCCAATCTCACTTTTTACTACACCCCCCCCCCCTTTTTAACATAGGAAAGGGTTTTAAGGGCCAAAAGTAACGCTGTCTAATTTCGGAAATTTCTATTTAGAAGGTACACAAGTTCTTTCATTGCCCTGCATCCCTGTTTAGGGTAAAAGATGACCACTGCCTGCTTTTAAATCTTGTTCAGCATTAATTTCTCCACCCAATTATACAGCAGCTCGTTAAAAGGAAGGGCAGAGAAAAGGAGCGAGCCATGCTGTACAGGAAGGAGTAGTCGGGAGCTCAACAAAAGCCTCTGGAAGCCCTTTTGGGTGGGGAGGGTTCGGCCTGGTTTCACCTCTCCCTCCTTCCTCACCTGAAACGAGAAGCACCCCCTTCTGCAATCGCACTCTCCACTTTGGCGGCTTGACAACGAAGAGTCTTCAAAAGAATAATATTAATGGATGGGGGTGGGGAGGGGTGGGGGGAGGGGGGAGAAGTGAAAACCTAAGGAGAAACGCACAAGGAGACGAGAGGTCAGGAGCAGAGCCCCCCCGCGGGCGGCCCGCAGATCCCCCTCCCCCTACAACGGTCCCCGGGCCCGCTCGGGTTCGGCCCGGCCCGGGCGGTGGCGGCCCCGGCTCTGCTGCAATGCAGATCTCCGACTCCCACAAAGGGGTTCCCGACCGCGGGGGGAGGAGCGGAGTCCACATTGTTTCTCCCCCGCCCCAGCCCGCCCCCTCCCGCCGGGGGATCGTGGCGGCCGCCGAGGTACCTTGGCTTCTCAAAGAGGCTGGAGCTCGACCAGCTGAGCCGCGTCCTTAAACCAGAGTAACCACCACCACCCACGGGGATCGCGGCCGCCCCACTCGGGCGGGAGCCCTCTCCAAGGGAGAACAGACCGGGACGGTGGCTCGCTGCTGGCCCCCCCTCCCCCCGCGAGTCTAATTAATCACGGGAGGGGGGAGGGGGGTGACCGAGCGGCCTCAAGCCCGGCCCCGGCGAACAAAAGACGAGGGGTCCCAGGGGCCCGGCTTTTGTTTGGTTCCCTCCGTCCGGCCCAGGCCCGAGGCAGCGCCCACGGCCCAGCTGCTCTTTGTTCTCCGGACAGGAAGGTCTCGCCCCTCCCCACCCCCTCCCCAATTCCCCCGGCGGCGGGCTCGGGGCGCTCCGAAGCCCGCACCTCCTCCCCGCCGGGGCCGGCACCAAGGGCTCCTGTGCTGCTCCGCCGCCTCGAGCTCGGCCTCTGCCCGCGCGCACGCGCCTTTCGAACGGCCGAGCCGGTAACCGGCCCCGGACCCAGGCTCCGCCGCGCAGCCGGCGCCGCCGCCCGCTCGCCCGCAAGCCGGCCCCGCCCCGGGCCGCAGCGGCCGCCGCAATGCGAAACCGCGACGCGAGGCCTCGGCCGCCGCTGCAGTCACTGCCGCCCGGGCGGCCCGGCCACCGGGCTCGCTCCCCTGCTCCTTCCTCCTCCCCGCCCTGGCCGGCGCCTCCGGCCAGCGGCCGCCCGGCAGCCTGCCGCAGCCCCACCGTCCCGGGCCTCTGTGCTCAGGGCCTTCCCGAGAGCGCTCGGCGGCGCAGGGGGGCCCGCCGCGGGAGACCGGCCCGGCCCGGCCGCCGCCATGGCCGCCTCCGCCTGCCGCCGCCATTTTGTGCCGCTCGAGAAGGAGCCGGAGGACGGCGGCCATCTTAGAGCGCGCCGCTCCACGGCGGCCGCCGCGGCTCCGCTCATCTCCTCACCTTCACCGAGGCCTCAGCAGCCGCCGCCGCAGCTGCCTCCTCAGGATCCGGTCGTCGGGGACGGGGGGAAGGGGGAGGGGAACGGAAAACAAAAAAGGGGGAGGGAAGGGGGAAGGAGCCGGGGACTGGGTGAAGGTCTCAGCTCAGGGGAGTCGCTGCTGCAGCCACCACCCGGTACCCGCCGCCACCTCCATAGAGCTCCAACTCGCTGCTGGCGCGGCGGCTAGTCTGCAGCCGAACTTATCACTCCGGGGCAGCCGAACCCGCCGGAGCCGCCCCGAACGGCCCGCCCGCTGCCCAATCAGCGACCGATCTGCTCCGCACCGCCAATCCGCGGCGGGCCCCGGGGCGGGGCCAAGGCACCAAGCTGGGTTGAGGCGCAGCACAGCCGCAGTGCGCCAAGCCTTATTCACTAAATCTTTTAGGTCAAGTAAGTGGCGTAAGGGAGCCGACGAGCTGGGTGCGGGCGGAGGCGGCGGGGAGGGGGCTGGGAGCTGTGCGTAAATCGGGAGAAGCCGAAGGAGGCGGCCTTCCCCTTCTCCTCCATCGCCTCATTGTTCCCGCGGCCCACCCGCATTACACAAGCGCTCACTTGTCCGTGGGTCGGGAGGGGGGACCACGGCGATCACGACGGCGGCGAAGGCTCCTTCCTCCGCCTGCCCCTCCCCAGTCCTCCTGGGCCGCTCCCCTTGCTCCTGGTCTGGAGGCGCAGCCGATCTCCAAGAGTCCCAGGCCCCGGGAGCGCCGACTGCGGGTGGGGCGCCGGGGCTTGTGCAGCCCGGGGCCGTGCACGCCGCGTGCTCGGGAACCCCGGCGGGGAAGAGACCCGGGGAGCTATTGTCCGAGGGTCGCGGCCGCGCGGCGGACTCCCGGGAGGGGTGCTGTCCCCACCCCCACCCTATCGGAGGCCGCGCTATCCGGCGGCTCCAGCCAACCCCCCCCACACACCCCTCCCGCGATGGAGAGGCCAGTGGCCTCGCGAGCGCCCCGTGGCCTGCGCCCCGGCCCTTACACAGGACCCGCTGCCCCCGGGACGCTGGGGTTAGAAGCAAGCAGGACTCCCCTTCCCCAAAGAAGAAAGAACCCCCTTTCCCCCGCCCCTAACGTCCGCGGTGACCTGTCCCGAAATGGAAGGAGTGAAGGGCCGGGGATTGTCGGAGGCCCGGGCAGGTCACCGCAGCCCGCGGTGGGGAGAGCGGCCCGAGCCCTCCCTGCAGCCCGCCTTCGCAAAGGCTGCCCATCCTTAGTCCTTTGTCCCGACTGGGCACGGAGCGGAGCGCTCCCGTCCCATTTAAATCGTACCCGCTGAAACCAAAGCAGTCCTGAAATCGCAATTTCTGAGGGGGAAAATGCCACTCTTTCTAGTAAAGAGGAAATTTTTGATTAAAATACAAAGCATTTCTCCTGTAAATGGTTTATTTTCCCCACTTTTGGTCTGTAGATACAATTGTAAACCATGAATTGGGAAAATCTAGTGAGTCAACTTCAGATACACGGATTCAAGGCAACGTCTCTAGATCGGGATCCTTGACCGGGGACACTGGCTTAGCCTAGGCCCCAAAGTCTGGAATCCCGGAGTTAAAAAATGAAAGGACTCAAACCTCAGGAAATGTCTAATGTGGTTACGAAAACAATTCTGTGCATTTCCTTTGTGTGATAAAAAGTCCACAGCGCGCCCGGGGATGGAGGGATTCTCCAAGCGTTTTATCCAGTACCTGCTCCGGTTGGACCTAATCTATTTGGATAAGAGAACAAAAGAAATGCTTCCTACTCTCGGGAAGTTTCCATTCTGTGGGGGAAAACATTGACTTCGATATATGTAATCATGGGGAAGGGGAGAACACTAACATCCAGGGAATTAGGCAGAAGTTGGGTGTCTGGTGCTGTGCTGGGGATGGAGCTACAACGGAAAGCATGAAATGACTTGTTCAAGGAGCCTGTGTTCTGACGGGGACGGAGGGAGGAGATGCACAAGTACTAGCAGATGCTGCCTCCCTCAGAGGCACTGAAGCAACCAAGGTCAGGCAGCTGGTTTCTGAGGCTATGAGGATTTGAATTCAGGTCTTCCCAGCTGCCTCAGGATAAGTGTGCAGAATAAATGTGAGAACAAAGGCAAAGTAGTTAAACACCACAGCATTAGCAGTCTTGGAAGATCAGAAAAACTTGTTTAGAACAAGAATGCTTGAGTTTTGAAGAGCAGGAACCAACAAAGTAGAGGGAATGAATGCATTCCGGGAAGCCCAATACAAAGATATGACAGGAAAAGGAGTATCATATGGGTAAAAGAGCCCAAAGGTCCATTTAGCTGGGATGAAAAAGGAAGAAGGGAATAAAGGGAACCCAGTAGTCTGAGAGGCAGATGTGAAGAGAAAGTGCCTTCCTTGGCATGGGGAATAGCTTGAGCAAAAAAAAAAAAAAAAAAAAAAAAATTTACCATTGTTATACTGAGTTTCAGAACAAATAAACCAATCTTGGGAACTTTGCAATTAGCTTTTACTATCAAATTTAAATTTTTACCCCAAACTGTAAAGTATTGGAATCTTCATTCTATGAGAAATATCTTTCTGAACTTAAATACATTTGGGCAACTGAACTTACTAAACTAATAAACGTGGCCTAAACTTTGTTTTAATTTCATCTGTAAAGATGGAGATGGTGTTACCTCAATACTGTTGCAATGTTAGTATTAAATTGCATTTAATATTGGAGAGGTCTTGTTTTCTGAAGGCTTAAAATATCAGTGGACTTATGACACCTAAATTTACATTTCCATCCCTGAATCTACTCTGATACAGAGTTGTGGCGCCAGGCAGGCTGAAAGGAGACCAGTCTGATTTGGGGAAGGACAAGAGCTGGAGGAGATTCAGAGCTCCCAAGAAACCTGCGCACAGAGGAAAAGATTTTGCAGATCTCCTCCCAGAGAAGGATTATAATTGAGCAGATGACCAGACCCTCACAATTCGAGATCAATGTGTAGCTGAGCTCTTATTTTTTCATGAGCTACTGTTTAACCATATCTCTCTTCATTCCCTTTACATCCCTCCATATTTTACCAGTTTAATTTTTTTGAAACTGTGTAATATATTCATGAACTATATCTCAAGATCCTGAAGAGAGAGAGGTGATTATTCAGCCATTGGCAATGATCTCCGAAAGAATGGAAAGGCATGAGAAATCTTGTCTCTATTAAAAACAACACAAAACAGAATGGAGTCTGCAAATTACTGAGCTCACTGCAGGATAGCTTAATGTAGGTTCTTGGCAAAAATCTAAAACTTGCTAAAAGAATGGTTACTAAATAGGTGTGGTGGTGCATACTGGGAGTCCCTACTGTGATGAAGGTAGAGTTCAGGAGCTCTGAGCTATAGTACGGCTCTGCCTCTGGGTATCCAAACTGGCCTGGTCCCAATATAGTGAGTCCTTTGAGATTGGAAGGCTGCCAGGTTGCCTAAGAAGGGGTGAACTAGGCCAGGTCAAAAAGATGGATATGAAAGCTGTGTCAGATATAGGATCAGGCTTCGGAATGGCTGCTAGACCTTCACTTGGAGTGAAATAGGGATACTTAATCTTGAAGACAAAGCAGTACTAAAAAATTAAAATGGGTCAGCATGAATGACTTCATCAAAAAGGGGGTCTTGCCAGGCTAATTCCATTTTCAATTTTTTGTAGTAGACATTGGTACATCAAGGAGAATTCCAAAGATAGTTTACCTAGATTTTACAAAGGATCTGATAGAAGTGTTTCATGCTGTCCTTGTGAGAAAGATGAGATATGGGCTAGGCAATAATATAGTTAGATGCATTTGGGACTATTTAAATGACTAGACTAAACATGTAACTATAAATGGTTTGATGTCATCTTGCAAGATTATTCTTCTAGTGTTTCAGGGATAAGTGCTTGGCTTGGTGCCAAAACTCCCTAGCATTTCAAGTTATCCTAGAGTCGGATGGGCTGCCATAGGAGGGGATGGGTCTCCCTTTCATTTGCAGTCTTTGTACTAAATAGCTGACTAATTGGATCTGCTGTCTTGTTGGATTTGGGCCATTATTTGAGCCTGTCAATAATTTCTTGGGAGCCCTGTCATCTAACCTATTAGCTGTCAGCTAATTTGTTAGCTTCACTCCCAGATTTTCATTTCATCCTTCATGAATGTCATCTACATCATCATCCCAGGCACTGATAAAAATATGGAATAATTTGGGGTGAAGGATAGAGCCCCGCCAGCAAATCACTGGTGATGCCCCTCTAGAGTGGCCTTGCTCTGTAAAGTAATAATCTTTGAATTATCTGCTTGCCAATTGCCCAGTTGTGAATACTGATTATATTTTGGCTCACATTTCCAATTTGTCCACAAAGATATTGTCAAAAATTTCATTGAAATTTAAATTTAAATATCCTAATGTTCCCTTGCTCTACCTGCAGAGTAACTCTCAAAGAATGAAATGGGATTAGCCTGCTGTGACTTTAATTTTGTTAAAGCAAGTATTTCATATCTTTCAAGTGCCAAATCTGTCATTGTTCTCCATTTCTTGTAAATTCAGGAGTTTGTGTCTGGAAATGAATTTGTAGTCAGAGGTATTGGATTTAGTTTCTAGTCTCTATAATCTGGGAGCAAGCCAATTTACCTCTTTGGGCCACATTTTCCTTAGTTGTAAAGCAAGTTTGCATGAGAGCTCTGAGGTTTCTTACAACTCTAAATCTAGGGCCCCCGAGACCAAACTCTTTTGCTTAATCTTTAAGGCCCTACATAATCAGTCTATACTTTAACTATTCATTTGATAGTGTACTATTCTCTAGCATAAATCTCCTGCTCAAAGGAGGTCAACATCAACACATGTGAGGTGCTCATCCTTTCCCTCTTTTGCTCTTGTTGCAAGTAACCAAATCCTTCCTTTTTTTTAAAAACCCAGCTGAAGAACTTCTCTTTGAAGGATCTTAGCCAACAATTATTTCTTTACATTTCTATAGCACCTGAAATGTTAGGGTAGGATTAATTTTTGGTTAGTTAATAAACATTAAAGAGGCAATGTGCTAAGTACAGGGGATGCATGAGGTCCCTGTTCTCAGGGAGCCCATAATCTAATGGGGGAAGACAATAAACTATAAGGACTAGGTACACACAAGTTATATAATATGAGGGATGGGTAGAACAGGTTTAGAAGCACTGAACCTGAAGGAAACTAAGGTGCAACCTATACTCAGACAAGTTCTTGATTGCTACACAGTCACTGGGGATGGCTTGCTCCAGTGTGGGTGTGGAAGATGGCAGACTGAGTTCAGGGGATAAACTAGTAGTTCACTTTATTTGGAATACAATTTGGTGAAGATTAATGTGAAACAATGCTGTAAAGATAAGCTGGAGACGAATTCTGCAGTGCCATAAATACCAGGCTGGGGATTTTGCATGTTATCCTAGATCAGTTTATTAAATTATTAAACATTTGTGAAGCACAATGTGCCAGACATTGGGGAAACAGACAAAAAAGCGAATAGCCCCTATTCTCAAAGAGATTATCCAGGGAAATTGCATGTACATGTATAAGCAAATGCATGATGCCTACAAAATAAATACAAGGTCATTTTAGAGGTAGGGGAGGCACTCCTGGGGGGTAAGTGGGAATCGGGGAGTCATTGGAACTTTCCAAGCTAGGGAATGACATGCTCACACCTATGCTTTGTGATAATTATTTTGGCAACTATGCTGAGGGTTTATTCAAGAGCAGGGAGACCAATTAGGGGAGACAATAGTCCTAGAGAATGGTGATTAGAGTGTGAGCTAGGGTTGGAGCATCTACAGAGAACAGAGCAGACCAAAAAATGTCACAGAGGTAGATCAAATAGAATTGGCAAATAATTTGAAGTTGGATGGGTAGAGGAAAGAGTCCATTTAGCATGATTGTGAAATTATGAGCCTGAGTGATAGGGAGGATGCAGTATTCTCGGAAGAAATGAAAAAAATGAGCAGGGAAAGTCTGATGGTAAAGACAAATTACATTTTAGATTTGTTGATTTTGAGATGCTATTGGAACATCTAAGTGGAGGTGTTTAGCAGCCAAATGGAAATGCAAGGCTGAAGTGGAGAAAAATTGGGCCTGTATAGATGAAGAGTCCTCTGTGTAGAAATGATAATTGGCCCCTTGGGAAGCAGATGAAATCACCAAGGAGAGAGTATAGAGAGAGAGGAGGACTTGGGACAAAGTCTTGTGGGACACCCAGTAGGAGTATAATATGAATTATAAGACTGGTTGGACATTTAGAAGAACAGGGAGAGGAGTGTCTAGGAGATGGGAAAGTTAAAAGTCGAAAAAGGATGAGGTCTCAAAAGAGACTGTGGGATTAAGCAGTTCCAGTCAAACAGGTTGGACGTTAGGATTGTGTTGGTAAATGTTTAGCAAACAACCCCTGATAAATTTGTTTAATTTTCATGTTGGGTATTTTCTCCATCACTTAAGTATAATCAACAGAATTAATAAAGCCCTAATTTGTAGCATTTGATGAATTCTGAAGTGTAAATCTCACACTGAAAATTAACAATGGCTTTTCAAACCTGAAGGAGCTGGGTCCAGCACTCTCCAATAAATGCAAACCATAATGAAGGGATGGTGAGCCAGTGGAGGCAGAATGTAGCTAATTCTTTGGAGGAGTTTGATAGGGAAAAGGAGAAAAGATGGAGGATACCTTGGTGGAATAATAGGGCCGAGTGAAAGTGGCTTATTTTTTCCAAAATGTTGGGGGAACTGACCATGTTTATAAGGCAGCACAATAGATAGGGAGAGATTGGTTGGGACAAGCTCCTTGAAAGAATAGGAAGGGAAGCACCAAGGATATGGTTAGAAGGGTTAGGCTTAGTAAGGAGAAGGGACCAAGAAAAAAATGCAGTAAGAGGAATGATGACATATGAGAGTTTTGTGTGAAGTAGGGGAAAGGAGGCCCTCATCCTCTCAGCAAAAGAGGAAGGGGAGAAGGTCTGGGACCCCTGCTTTAGAGCTGTTAGGTGCCTATCAACAGTGAAGATCCAATTATTTCTTGGATACCATGGATTCTAACAGGCTCTGGAGGAGATGGTTTTGTGAGTGCCTCCAGGTGATCTGGAGTTGATGTGATCCAGAGATGAAGACTGAGAAGATGTGAATGATGGCAGAACACAGAGCCAAGAGATTCGAGGGTAAAGGACTAGTTACTGGGGTAAGGAAAGTGAGATAAGAGCAAGAGGGATGGACCAGGAGATCAGGCTGGGAGGGGGACATGGAAGTCCATTGATCTTAAAGTACCTGCTATGTGTAAAAGCCCTAGGGATACAAGGAGAGAGAGGAGACAGTCCCTCCTCCAAGAAGCTTGGGCTGGGCGAGAGAGGGGAGATCAGACTATGAGCAGTCAGAATTTCAGAGTGGTGCTAGAGCTCTGGGTGATGAGGTCCCGGGGTAACTGGCCTTGTAGGCAACTGAAGTTGAGTGGAAATGTTGGCCTTGGGAGGCTGAAGCTTTGAAATGAGATCAAAGGATCAGGTATCATAAATTCAAAGGATCAACTGAGATAAGATAGGTAAAATTCTTTGTAATAAAAGTGCTATATAAACATGAAGTATTATTAAAAGGGTTGGCAATAGCAAGAGTCCAAAGAGGGATGATGGGGAGGACTCTGGGAATTACAGAGAGGCTGCCCTCTCCTCCTCTCCTGCCCTCTGATGCAGAAGCAGCAAAAATTAAGCTAATTCCTCCTGACCCTGTGTGTCACAGGTGGCTGAGGATGAGATGTCTTCTGGAGTAATTCAGGTTTCCAGAAGGGCCAGAAAATGGACACGAAGGGGAATTTGTTAATTATCATATAGAACAATTGGAGGTGGCCATGTGGGGTGGCATTCAGAACTCCCAACCACAGGACCACCATCAAGAAGAGCCCCAGTAGGCACAAAAGGAGAATTTGGCAGGTGAACACCCATGTGAATATTGTAGGACGGTCTTCCCTAGTGTGAGGGGAATCACATATCAGTTGAAATCTCAAAGCCAGTAAAGCTCAGGTGCAAGTATTCCTTCTGACACTTGCCATGTGACTTCTGGGCTGGTCAGTTAAATTTTTCAGTGTCCTTGGCCACCCTCAAGATTGTTACCAAGAAGGTATCTATATGCATTGGTAGAGGCAGTTTTTTTCATCTCTACCAGTGAAATCACTGATTCAACCCCTATATTCTTATCACTTACTAAAAGGAATTTTAGAGGGCACAGTGGCGAGTGGAAGAGAACAGGACCTGGCTATGGTAACAGTTATATTGGATGGACTTAAGAATATAGTGACAAAACTCTGACTGGCAAAGATGACAGGAAAAGATGATAATGAGTTGGAGGAGATATGAGAAAACGGGGACACTGATGCATTTTTGGTGGAATTGTGACTATATCCAGCCATTCTGGAGAGCAATTTGGAACTATGCTCAAAATGTTATCAAATTGTGCATACCCTTTGATCCAGCAGTGCTACTACTGGGCTTATATCCCAAGGAAATACTAAAGAAGGGAAAGGGACTTGTATGGGCCAAAATGTTTGTGGCAGCTCTTTCTGTAGTGACAAACTGAGTGGATGCCCATCAGTGGGAGAATGATTGAATAAATTGTGGTATATGAATGTTATGGAATATTATTGTATAAGAAACGATCAACAGGATGATGTCAGAGAGGTCAGGAGAGACTTCCATGAACTGAGTGAAATGAGCAGAACCAGGAGATCATTGTACACGGCAACAAGACTATATGACAATCAATTCTGATGGATGTGGCCATGTTCAACATTGAGATGATTCAGACCAGTTCCATTTGTTCAGTGATGAAGAGAGCCATCTACACCCAGAAGGAGGACAGTGGGAGCTGAGCGTGGTTCACAACATAGCATTCTCACTCTTTGTTGCTGCTTGCATTTTGTTTTGCACCTCCTTTTTTTCCTCTGCAGCATGATAATTGTATAAATATGTATACATGGATTTAACATTTTTTTTTTACTATGTTTAACATATATTGGACTACTTGCCATCTAGGGGAGGGTGTGGGGGAAGGAAGGGAAAATTGGAACACAGGGTTTTGTAAATGCTAAGGTTGAAGAATTGTCCATGTATATGTTTTGAAAAATAAAAAGCTTTAATAAAAAAGAATATGGTGAGAGGGAACCAAACAAAGGAGATTTTGCTTTGGCACAGACAGCTCTGTATCTAGGGAACAGGGAGTTTGCTATCCATAGCATAGGGGACGCACCAGCTGATGGTGTATTCCATCGATCAGAGCCAGGGGACAGACAAATTGTTGGAAGATTGTTGGATAACAGAGATCCATGGGACTTTCTGGATTAAAGGTGCCTCTATTCTCAGGAGTGACTACCAGTGAAATAAAAATCACTACACGAGATATTCGTCCTTTTAGAATATTAGCTTTTCAAGCTATAGCTGAGTATCTAAAGCCCCTTGCATAAAATGGAGAAACCATAAATGCCTATTACTATAATGAGATACACCTTTATTATTTTTAGGCTGGGAGTACGATTGTCCTCTGTTGGTAAGCCAAAACTAAATTATGGAACTTTGACTCTCAAGTTCCAATTTCCCTTCAGATGATAATTACAATCTTTAAATAATAGATGGTATTTTTAGCATCGCAACCAAGAAGCATGGATCTTAGGTGCTAAAAACGATAACTAATGAGAATTGTGCTCTGAAGTATTTTGAGGTGGTATGGTATTATGGATCGTGCACTAAACTCAGGAAACAAGTTACTTAACCCTTTGTGCCTCAGGCAACTCCTTAAGATTTACCTACTAAGTTATTGATGGATCACCTATGCTTTTAGCAGCTATTGTTCCTATTCTGGAAATCACATGTCCTTCACATATACGGGTATAGGATAGGGATTGATGGTTACAAAGTGCTTGACAAAGATTGTTTCATTTGCTCCTCACATTAGCCATCTAAGCAGGGCAGACCATTCATGAATAGCTTCATTTTCCAGATGAAGCAGGTCTCAGATGAGATAATTTGCTGAAGGTCACACAGCTAGTAACTGAACATAGCTCTTCTTACTCTTAACGATAAATGTTATGACAAAGAGACCTATCCCTCCCCTTTAATATCTGTTTTAAAAATACTTACCCCAAAGCAATAAAAAAACCAAAATAGCAAAAAAAAAAAAAAACCCAAGCTGCTATCTTATTTCATATCTGTTTTCAAAATAATCTGTAAAGTACATTGCATTTTTGGGATGCACATTGTAAAGAAATATTCCTAAATTCTACACTGGATAATGCTGATTTTTGTCAGAATAACATGCTTGAATTGTGCATGAGCCTCTAATGGCCTCCTATGGGAATGGTAGACAGTAAGATTTTAATAGAGAGCGCTTGGGGACAAGGCGGCTTGTTATCTCCTAGGTTTTCTGCTTTTTTTTTGTTTTGTTTGTTGTAAAACTTGTTGCAGTTAACTCAATTTGTACTCAACAGGGAAAAATATGTCTGCCCTTCTACATAATGTTTATGTTGAGTACTGAGTATGTCCCTCCCTTTTTTTTTTTTTTTTTTTTTTTTTTTTACTGTCATTTACATTTGCCAATGTAGACCCATTATTTTAAAGAATGTTTTTCTTTTTCCATCCTTGTCTTTATGTGCTCAGTGAATGAGCCTTTACCATGACAGATTTCTGTTGATAACCAATAAAAATCCTTTGTGTATAAAATGGGGCCAGTGGGGCATTAGGTATTTTCCAAGAAGATATACTGGAAGTAGTGATGGGGTAATGACAAAAGCTCAGTTCTTCTTATCAGCAACTCACGAGAGACAATATTCCCCATGTAAAAACGTTTGGGGTATTAGTAGACTACAGGTTTGAGTACACAGTGTAACCTGGGAACCAAAAAGGCTACCATGATCAGAAGCTGCATTAATAAAGATTCAGAATGCAAGAAGAAGGAATTGATCATCCTTGTGTTCACTATTACCATTTCTTAAGTAGTATATTCAGCTCTTGGTACCCTCTTTTAGCAAGTGGATTGGGTCTGAGGAGGATGTTAGATGCTAAAGGAAATAGAGACTGAGCTGAATAGCTTAAGGATTGGATGAAAAACTGGGAATGTTCAACCTGGAGAAAAGCAGAACAAGGGGGCAGAGGCTAGATATTGTAATCACCAAGTAATGGAGAATTGTTGCTTGGATGAATGACTTTTTTTTTTTTTTTTTTTTTTTTGCTTGCTCCACAGAAGATTAAAGTACAGACAGATTAGGCTCAAAATAAGGAAAATGTTCTAATAAGTCCCCAAATGTAATAGGCTGCTATGGGAGGTAGTAATTCTCTTGTCATTGGAAGTCCATAAGATAAAAGATTGGGTAACTCCTTGTGGGGGAGGCTATAGAAGTGATTCTGGTTCAGACATAATATGGGACTAAATGACTTCACAAATCCCTTTCAACTTAGAGAGTTTTTTATCTTTTTTGGGGGAGGAGGGTTTCCTATTCTGTCTCCTGATTCTGTTTCTTGCATAAGTTACTACTTGGAATCTAAGATTTTTTTTTTTTTTGAGACTCAGTTTAAGTGCTATTTCCCTTTTACATGAAGCTTTTTCTAATTCCTCCACTTCCTGATGTTTTTCATGCCCATCCCAAATTCTATAGTATATAGTTTGAACTTATTTATATACATATTATTTCTCCTTAGTAGAATGGAAGTTCCTTGAGGACAGATTCTTTTTTTTTCTTTTTGTTTCTAATTCCATAGAGAATTTTATCACTTATCCATATCATTTTAATAGATGACTGTTGAATTAAATTCTGTAATAGTCCTTTGTTATTGTTGCTTAGATGAATGACATTTTTTTTTTTTTTTTTTTTGCTTGCTCCACAGGGATTAAAGTACAGACAGATTGAGGCCCAAAATAAATTTCTCTAACAAGTCAAACTAGCTTTGTTTCATGTTAGCCTTAGTTTAAGAAGACTTTTGATGCTTTTGGATTTGATACTTTTAGTTTGATTCCATTTTAAAAGATGTGGAGTAAAATGGAGGTATTTAGTATGCTTATCATTTTTAACATTTTCCTCCATTTTCACACCCAGCAATCCACTGAGCTAAAGAAGGGAAGTATTTTGCCATTTTAAATAAGGTGTTAATCAGCTTTGGAGGCAAAGAGGGAGATAACTAGAACATGGATTATTTTATTAAAACTTTTAATATGTGATATTTGAACATTACAGATCTGCTCATTTTACCTGCTCATTAAGCCTGCAGGAAGGCAGTGAGTCACTATATTCATTACTCAGCAAGGTAATGCAATTTCTGAACCATGTACTGGTTAATTATCTACTCAAGCCACCGGCTCAGTGGCTTTTGTCATTCTCTTTCTGGCTTCATGGGTGGGCTAACTTTCCTATAAGGCTTGTAATATCCCCCGCAGGCCACCAGAGGGTACTCAACCTGTAAACACTTAGCTGCCTCCCCCTTCACCCCCCTCTGAAGCCAAGTCTTTTACCTTCAGCTCTGGTGCTAAGCAATTTGGTTCTGAGTCTGAAAGAAATCTACAGGAGGATATAGACTACTTCCCAAATATCAAAATGTCATTATATATGGTTTGTACATAGATCAAGAATCCCCACCCTTTCTGGACACCTCTGTATCATTTCCCCACTTCCCATAGTCATGAATTCAAGGAAATAACAGTGGGATCACATTTATTGTGTAATATGCGAAATGAAAGGAAATGGATCAAGAACTCCCATAGAGACATTCACCTCTAGTCATCTCCTAAACCTCCTGCCTGTTCTCTCTTCAGGTGTAAAAGAAGGATGCTTGAAACACACACCCTATCAGTTTATGGAATGGGACAATAGAAGGGCATGTCAGTATCCTGTCTCAGGATCCAAGACAACAGAGGAAGTGGGAAAGAAGTGATACACTGTCCGTTTTCCCAGATTATAATAAAAGAAAAGTGGGGGAGCTGATGATGGAAATTGGTCTCTTCCTACCTGATTTCCAGGATTCTCCATAGCTGGTAGCCTTTGTGATCCAGGATCTTCCTCAGTTACTCTCTGTAGACCTGCTCCAGTATTAAATTCCCTATGTCAATATTGATCTCTGATTATCTCCTTTATCTGATACTTAAGCCCCTGGACATAGCCTCTGGACAATCTTGGGGGGAAAAAAGCAAATTGGTCTTTGAATTCAAGGAACCTGCATTTCATATATAAAAAAAGAATTTTTAAGGAAAAAGAGAAAAATATGAGCAAGAAAAAGAAATCAAGTCTGATCAAGATATGAAAAAACATCCTGAAAAAATAGCAATCAAAGGAGTAAGAGTGGACTCTTTGCATCTTTTTGGGGGCTCAAGCTTGTTCTTTGTAATTTCTTAACATTTTTTTTAATGTTTTTGTGATTGCTATAGTCATTGTGCATATTTTTTCTTGGTCCCACTTATTTCAATTTTCTTCAGTTTATGTAAATCTTGTCTCATAGAGACAATATAATAATAATAATATAATAATACTTGCAAAATTATTATTGAATTACTATGTGGTGAGAATGAAAGATAAGCTATGGAAAATTATACCTGGCAAATAGTAGGTTCTTAATATATGCAGGTTGATTTATTTACAGCTTACCATTCCATATTTTCACAGAGTCAAGAGGTAACAAAAAATACCTCTGACACATTTGAATAAGGGAATTGGAGAAACAGAATCAGTCAGCAGTTAGTCCTATAACTAAATAACTTCCTCTCACTCAGCTATTTTCTTATCTCTGTCTCTTCCTTGAAGAGCTTTTGGATTCCCATTGCAATTCCATGAGGGGAAACTGTAGCAGTGAATTGTGGATACAACTTTCTTTTGAATTCCCTGAAATCTGAAACTCAAGAAAAGGAAATCCCAAGTGTAAATATCATTTTCCAATCCCTTGTGAATCGTCTCCTGATCATATCCCTGTTTTACTAAATACAGATACAGCTCCAAGAATTATTGATTCCCTTATCTTTGTCCTCTTGTACTTTTTGATGGAATTAGAAGAGTTGATAGATAAAGAGGGCCATGTTAGTATAAGCATATTCCAATTACTTTTGCTGTTGGCTGTTGAATGACACTGGGTGAATTCTTTTTTCATCAAATAAGCAGAGTGCAAAGCAAAACAGTAACAATGGATAAAACTAGAACCAGGACAGAAAGATACTCTCAAGTTCTCCTTTCTTTCCTTCCCCATATTAAAGCAAAAACATCAGGAGAAAAGGAGGTGACTGGATTATGAGGTTTAGTAGCCATTGGCTATTTTTACATTTCACACAGGACTCTGCCAGCTGAGATTTACACAAGCTTTTCTAATTCTCTCTCAGCTACAGGCATTGACATATAGCATCTTAGGAGTCAAAGTTAGAAGGTATCATATAGTTCAGTGGTTCCCAATGCTTTTTGTCTTGTGAACACCTTTTAACAACAAAACAAATTTTATGGACACATTTTTTGAAAAAGAAATTGAATATGCTATTCTAATATTCTTTTAGATTTAAGTGCTTACAATAATTAGTTTTGTCCCCTCAAGCTCCAAATTAAAGTTCACGTATTTATGAATATAAAATATATAATTATGTATTATATAAATAATAAATATAAATATATTTATAATATGAACTTGCATTCTACAATGTAATTTAAAATATATAATCATATAATTATAAGTTAAAATAACAAAGTATGAGATATTTGTAAAGTGCTTAGCACGGTGCCTAGCACATAGTATTTAATAAATACTTGTTCTCTTCCCTTTTCCTTCCTCTTTAATTATAAATTATTTTATTTATAATTTTTAAATTTTTATAATTAATTTTTAAATTTAATTATAAAACCATCATAAACATTTTACATGGAACATTCTATAAGAATTAAAAAAGTAATCCAGCAAGACTTCATATAGTCACTATTATCTGCAAGACTACATATTATATCAATTTATTTTTACAACTTTTTTCAGAATACAAATATTTTTAATGAATAAGTTATAAATATTTGAACAAATATTTGCAATATTTGGCTAAAATTAGTCTCAAATCTGGTTCTGCTTTAAGTTTAGTTTTGTATTGATTTAAAACAATAACATAAAAATGCTCATATATAAATATTTAATGAAAATGGTAGGAGAATCTTAAAAAAATTATTTTTTCATATTTTGTATACATCTAAATATTTGACAAAAACAAATAGTTACTTAATGTTTTGAAATACTTTTCCACTAACAACTAAGATGTTGACAACTATTAAGTGATAAATGTACTTAAAGTTCAGTAACATAATATTATTTCATTTTAAAGCAATGCTTATAGGTAAAGTAACTCTTGTAAGCAAAGAATCATTTCAGATATGATTTTCTTTAACCACTAGCACAAAGAAACTCTACTCAATGACTGACCAGTGTTGTTAGACAGTTCATTTTACAATCTGCCACACAGAAGAATAACATAAACAGAAGATAAGTTTAATTTGGAAAAAGAACTTGAATACTGCAGTGAGAAGCAACATAAAAGACTCTTTCCTGCAGAATGTTTGTGATGATCCATGATGTTTTGAAGATGGCTTTTCATGAGAAATCTCAGGGATCATGGATTTTAAATGGCCCGGCATTTGTGCCGTAAGAACATTTAAACCGCATGATTACACAGCTGATGAGGTATGATTACAGGGTAACAGAGGAGAAAGAGGGAGCTGCTTTTGTAAAGCAGAGTACAGAATGCAAGTGAGGAGACATGCTTGGGCAACCCATTTTGGGGGAATCTATATAGGCCAAAACGTCAGACCTTTGTGGTGGTTTGGAAACATGTTGATCATTTGTTGAGAAACTCAAATACTTAGAAACAGCCATACATCGAAGGAGTCGTTACATAGACACGTTATTGTTCATGTGATCATAATGAATTTCAAATCTTGAGAAACAAATATGATGCTTCAAACTTCACATGTTGTCACAGGGGAAAAATTCATTTTAATATAATTGGGCAATTGTTTAAGGGAGTAAAGAATTTTTAGCACCATCTTGGGTCTTTGTCTTGAATCCTCTGTAAATCACTAAATTGGGAACCGAGGGTCAGTTAGGTGATGCAGTGGATAGAGTTCCAGGTCTGCAGTCAGACACATATTAGCTGTGAGACCCTGGCCAAGTCACTTCACCCTTTTGCCTCATTTTCCTATTCTGTAAAATGAACTGGAAAAGGAAATGTCAAACCACTGGTATTTTTGCCAAAGAAATCTCAAATGCGGTCATGAAGAGTTGAACATGATTGAAATGACTGAATAACAATTTAAAAAAATGGAAACATCTGATCTAATTAAATTCATTCATTTTATAGAACAAATTAGAATTCAGAGGTTAAGAGTTTTCCCCCTAAGGTTAGTAGTTAATCAGGAGTTAGTAGCAAAGTTAGGGCTCAAAGACAGATTTTCTTACTCTAGTGATCTTTCCACTATGCCATGCTTTCTAAAACACTAAGATGAGGCCCAAAATTTTCACTGGATTGACCTGCTTAATAGAAAAGATGAGGAATAAAATATATATAATGGAGGAGGGATGTGATTTTTTTCTTCTTTTACCTCCAATTAAGCAGTCATAGAAATCTAATCACAATCTAATCACAATATGTTAATGAAGTGTCAAGGGACCTATGATTTCATTAATATAGGGTAGAAATTCTTAAACTTTTTACCCTTTACACTCTTAAAATTATTGAGGATTCCAAAGAGTTTTTGTTTATATGGATGATAATCCTATTAATAAATAAAAGTCAAAAGTTTTAAAAGTGTTTATTTAAAATAAATCTGATATTATAAGCAAATTAAATGAACAAAGGATAGTTTATCTCACTTCTGTGGAGAAAGAAGGAATTAGTGGACAAAGAAGAACTGGAGTACATTATTGAATACAAGATGGATAATATATTACGTTAAAAAGTTTTTGTACAAACAAAAACAATGCAGACAAGATTAGAAGGGAAGCAATAAATTGGGAAAAATTTTTACATTGAAGGATTCTGATAAAGGTCTCATTTCTAAAATATATATAGAGAGAATTGACTTAAATTTATAAGAATTCAAGCCATTTTCCAATTGATAAATGGTCAAAGGATATGAACAATTTTCAGATGAAATTGAAATCATTTCTAATCATATGAAAAGGTGTTCTAAAATCACTATTGATCAGAAAATGCAAATTAAGACAACTCTGAGGTGCCATTACCTCTCAGATTAGCTAAGATGACAAGAAAAGATGACAAATGTTGGAGAGAATGTGGGAAAGGTGGAAAACTAATATATTATTGGTGGAGTTATGAACTGATTTAATCATTCTGAAGAGCAATTTGGAACTGTTCCCAAAAAGCTATAAAAATGTGCATACTCTTTGATCCAGTAGTGTTTCTACTAGGCTTGTATCCTAAAGAAATCTTAAAGGGGGGAAAGGGACTCACAGTGCAAAAATATTTGTAGCAGCCCTTTTTGTAGTGGAGAGAAACTGGAAACTGAGTGTATTCCCATCAGTTGGAGAATGACTGAATAAGTTATGGAATGTGAATATTATGGAATATTATTGTTCTTTTTTATTAAAGCTTTTTATTTACAAAACATAGGCACGGTTAATTTTTCCAACATTGACCTTGCAAAACCTTTTGTTCCAAAATTTCCCCTCTTCCCTCCACCTCTCTCCCCTAGCTGGCATGCAATCCAATACATGTTAAATATATTAAAATACATATGAAATCCAATGTATATATACATATTTATATAGTTATCTTGCTGCACAAGAAAAATCAGACCAAGAATGAAGAAAAATAAAAACTGAGAAAGAAAACAAAATGTAAGCAAATAACAGAGTGAGAAAGCTATGGTGTGTTCCATACTCTGATTTCAAGAGAGGCCTGGAGAAACTTACATGAACTGATGCTAAGTGAAGTGAGCAGAAGCAGGTGATCATTATACACGGCAACAATGAAGATCAATTCTGATGGACGTGGCTCTTTCCAACAATGAGATGATTCAGGCCAATTCCAATGATCTTGTGATGATGAAACATCTATACTCAGAGAAAGGAATGTGGGAACTGAGTATAGACACAACATAGTATTTTCACTCTTTTTGTTTGCTTGCATTTTTTTTCTCATTTTTTTCCTTTTTGATCTGATTT